>NC_142799.1:18775258-18914526 GCF_049724085.1 Artemia sp. Qi Xiang Cuo
GGAGGCCATGAGCATAAGTTAAGACAAAAAGCCAAAACAATAAAATGAAAGCAGATTTCCAAAATGATGATAGAAATTATGGTACTTCGGCTACATGTTATAGCAATTTCACGAAAGAACTGGAGTTAGTTCATTATTAGAATACAAAATTAATAGTCAACTAGGTGCACTGACAGTAAAATTTGATAATTCTGGATACACTGGAAACATCTATTACTAAAACATTGGACGCAGCTGCTTTGGCTCTTAAATGGCTCGTATTCTTGAAGATACCTTTTATACGATGGGGATCTACGGGCTCGTAAAAATTCATGGTACTTGTCTATTATATAATAACCATTCGAGAAGTGAAGTTTGGTGAATGCTAATGAAAAACAAATCCAAGTAATTCCAAGAAACCTACTTTCCCCTACCTGGAAAATCTCCCCCCCCCTACAAATAATTAATCCATAGAAGGTTCCTCTATACGTAAAATCTTACCCCGAGAAATTGTCCCCAGAGAATTTCATCCTTACTGCGAATTCTCCCCAGACGATTTCTCGCAGGCGAATCCACGAGAAAAATGCTCCTCAGCATATTTTCATTTAAGAAAAGACTTGTCTTTTTTAAATTAATTTCAGAACATTTTTAAGGTCATGGCTGACTCCCCCAGTCTGAAGTTTTCCTGGACCCCCCCCCCCCCTCGCAATGGAAAGTTTCTCCTGCGTAAAATTTCTCTTGGTGATAATTCCTCCAAGGAAAATTTCTCCCAGGAGAAATACCCCCCCCCCCCCACGTTAAAATTTCCCAGAGAATTTCTACTCCACTGAAAATTTTCCTCGAAAAATTTCACTGGAGCATCTCCACATATAAAACGGGGTAAGGAAAGAAGGGACATTGCTATGAAGGGGGCACCGAATTCCCCAGTATTATTAAAAAAACGATCAGAAATTAAATTTAAAATAACACGTTTTTCAACTAAAAGCAAGGAGCAACATCAAAACTTAAAACGAACAGAAACTATTGCGCATGATTGGGTTCGCCCCCAATTCAATACCTCACTCTACGTTAAAGTTTTTTTTTTAGTACTTTCGTAAGAGCTATTTATTCTAATTAACGGCCTTTGTGATTAAGGGGTCGTTTTTAACGAATTGGAAGAAAATTCGAACTTTAGCATAAAGAACTGGGCATTGACTAGGCGGGCAAACCTCCCGAATATACGTAATAAACATATACGAATATGGAAGTTCTTTACGTAACTGAATTCGTAAGTTACGAATACTTATTACTAATAAAAATGTTCGTAAATAAAATCAACCAGCCTTCGAGAAAGCCATTTAGCCAAAAAAAAGTAAAATTAATATACAAATTTCATTTTAATTATGCATGTAAGGTGAGCCAAAATAAAAACCTGCATTAATTTAAAAACGTTCAGATATTAAATAAAATAAAAATTTTTAACTGATAGTAAGGAGCGACATTAAAAATTAAAAAGAACAGAAATTATTACGTATATGAAAGGGGCTGTTCCCTCCATAACACTTCGCTCTTTACGCTAAATTTTAACTCTTTCTCGCGACTGTATTATTTAAAACAATAAAAACTCTATCGTAGAGAGTGAGGTATTGTGGAGGGGACAGCCCCTTTCATATACGGAATAATTTTTTTTCGTTTTAAGTTTTATTGCCGCTTCTTACTTTCAGTTTAAAAAAACTTCTTTTTTTTATTTAATGTCCAACAGAATCCAATGCTTGATGTAAAAAAAAACAGTTCTATGGACAATTGGGACTTTGCAACATAGCAAAAAAGTGTTTCTAACAATTGAAAAATGAAATTATTGAAAAATGAAAAATGGAATTAATTATCCAAATGAAATTATTGGAAAACTCGAATCGCTGATGGCAAAAATTGTTGATGCATTTGAGTGTAAATCTAAAATTTGAAAAATCTAATAAAACTTACAAATTTGGTAACTTTAGAAATAATTAAGGTCGACTGCCCCTCGTTTCGACTACAACTCAACTTTAGAAATAAAACTAGCTGAACCATATAAAACAATTAAAAAACTCATTAAAACATAAAAAGGAGGAAAAAAGGCGAAATTATAAAAATAAAAAGGAGTAAATTAGTTGGATGATTTTTTTTTGATTTTTTTAATTTTTTTTCCGTAATGTAAGGAATAAATTTTTTTTCGTATAGTAGTCTATAACACACTTTGTTTCCAGAGAAGACTCACCTTGACTTTTTTGAGGTAGGATGGTTTTTCTGTTGCTTTTTCGCATTTCTTCTACTTCCTCCGTCAGAAAAATTCGAGCAGGGGTGTTTGTTTCTTGATGGATTTGGATTCCTGAAATAGAATAAAATGTCATCATCCCCTGGTCTTTTACTCACTATTTTGTGTTTTTCAGCGACGTCGCGTTTCACCGAGTTAGTATTTTCTTTCTGTAACGAACCAGCAACTCCATGCGTCATGTCGGAATGGGTTTGTCAACAGCCAGGTGGAATGCTCATTCTCCTTTAAAAAGTTGATTCATGGAATGATGATAGGGCTGAAAGAGTCGATATAGTAGTTCTGCTGAAAATAACTAAAGTAACACTACTAATACTACTAACAACTCACCGCAGCATCAAGAAGCCGAAGGCCAAGACAGCTACCCACGCTCCTCCTCCATCCCAATATATTAAAAGCCTCCCTTTTACACCCACCCACGAAGTTCTCATATCTAGCAAATCTTCATTTGCTTTTCTGAGCGCCCATGCTTCAGAGCCATATTTAACTACTGTTATCACTGTAGCTTCTAATATTCTAATATTGGTTTGGAGACTTATCTTCCTATTTTTCCAAACTTTTTTTTAAGTGCGAAAAAGCACTCTGAGCCTTGGCTATTCTACTTTTAACATCTTCACTACTCCCACCTTCTTTACTAATAATACTACCTAGATGAGTGAAGATGCCCACCTGATCAATTGTTTCATTACCCAACGTAAACTTTTCATCTTTACTTATTCCTAGCATTAGTGACTCAGTGTTCTTAACGTAGCACCCTGAACTCGCAAAACCTCTAAAAGTTCATTCATTTTGCTCACACTTTCACCTAGGATGCTTAAATCATCAGCATAATCTAAGTCCAGGAGACTTTTTCCTACCTATTTGATTCCCTGGTCTCTTATTGCCTTTCCTGTGCTCCTTAAGACAAAGTCCATCAAAATAATCATAGGCAGCGCAATCGCGCTGCCTAAGTAAGGAACAATGTTAGCACAATGTATTATTTTTTTTTTGCCATATCATGGCACTTCGTATCGAAGAAGTTGTCACAGAAACTTCGAAAAGGGCTCATTTGATTGGAAATTGGGGTGGATAGTGCCATTTTGAATAGTCGAAAGGGATTGGAAGGCAACTAACACCCCTTCCACGACCAATATTTCCCCAAACACATCCAATCAAAATTTTGAGATAGCCATTTTGATCAGGGTAGTTGATTTCCAGATCGAAAACATGTTTTTGAGGAGGACACTCTCCCACAACCCTCAGGGCAAGGGTTTTTAAGTTATGCCCTGGGAGCATATAAGAACGATGTCAGGGGTCGTACAGTCAGCAACGTCCAAAATTAGGGACTTAGGGACCTTCCTAGAACCGAAATAGGGACCAGATCGGGACGGTATTTCAGTAAACAGGTTAGCAAACCAAAGAACAATACTAGCCGTGACCTTCCGGTTAACATTAAAGGAACCATAAGTCAACAAGCCTTGGAAGCTCATGGAAAAAGCTAAACACCGCTATACAAAATAGCTTGCTTAGTCAAGCAGCAGATAAAGACTGCCTTGTCACTGCTGTCCTAACAGTCTATTGTACTGAATTCTTTTTACCATACCAGCTGCTTGAGCAGTAACATTCTCTTTACCATAACAGCTTCTCGAGCAGTCCAATAGTGACCAAGTATTTAAGCTACTGAAAAAACTGGGTTTGCTGTTTCCTGTAGTGGATACAGTTTCATGCATCTTTAAAGTAGATATCTGGACCTGTAGTTCTGTTTCCCATAATTTAATTCCCCCTTTCACGATTTCAAACCCCCAGGTGGAATATTCAGATTCTCCCACCGAGTCTTATAAAACAGAATAACACTAACTTGGTACCCTGCAACCAAAAAAAAACAATTTTTTTTTTTAATTATGGTGAAATTTTTTCTCAAGGACCACCTGGGCAGTTTTGGCGATACAAGAAATTTTAACAGACGTTCAATTTTTTTCTTTTTTTTTCTTGCACATGTATTCTCCATAGCTCATACTTGTCTCTGGGGAATCAAATCTTGTGAAGTGATGTGCCGAGTCCTAACGTTGTAGTTTAGTGGCGAATTGCTGGCCAGTGGATGCGCTAATATTACGTGAATGACAAGTTGATATTTTTTTTTTTCATAAAATTGTATAGCCATACAGCTTCTTTTTCCATCACACTCTTCAAACTTAATTGACTAAGTGGCTGAACCTCATCACCCTCCGCGATACTTAAAGATAATAATAAATTCGACTATGTAAATTCGGGTAGGGGAGATTTGGTAAAAGAATAAACAAAAAGTCCATACGCCCGCTTTAGAGTCAACCCATGACTCAGCAGATGTTTTCCCTTTAGTTAAATGAGATCAAAGCCACACATTCAATGATAATACTGAACAGTCATTAGCAACCAACTAAAACATTTAAACATTACACCTGACCAAAGTCGCCAGTAAAATTTATGCAGTATCATTTATGTAACTTGCAAATATTTCAAATACAAAGGTTCACACATCAAAAAAACATAAAACGAACAATGAATACAATAGGCGTGTCAGTAATTCTTAAGGTCCTTTCTTGGGGATTTTTTTTAACACATCTAAGTTGAGGTTCAGTTTCCTTTTGCTAACTGTTGACTCAACTTTGTCTACGGCTGCTTTCAACTCTATATCTTTACTGCGCTAGACTTTCAGACTGTCTAGCATAGCTTTGGCAATTTGTAGTCCAATCATGTCGTTTGATATGATAGCACTATCCAGCTTTCTGGCAGCTTCTTTGAGAAGAGAGAAAGAAATTTTTTCATGAACGGAAAACTCTGCTTTCTTTTCCTTCATTTTCTTTTCCAAACCATCTATGGATTCCTTATCTTTGACAAACCTCTTGGTCAACGCCAGACGCTTTTCTTTTTCGCAGCTTTTACTCTTCTTCTTTTTCCTCTTTGGATTATCTAGCTGCTAAGCTCTCCAGGTACCTCTCATAAGCCATTATCCAACACTTATCGCAGGATAAAATTTCAGATGATATCAGGTACAGTTCTACTTTTCCACAGATGGGTTTTATGGCACTTTTAACGGTTAACTTAGCATTAAGGGTTCTCTCTAGCATCAGCGTTTGATGCTGATCAAGCGCATTTTTTTACTCAGAAAAAAACCCTTTCTACACTGGCACTTCCATACGAAATGATGAGACTGGACCATATAACAATCGTCAGATTTGGGTAGCTTTTATCCTTGCTACATGTAAGGAGGTGAAGCCAATAAGTACAAATGCGCTTGTCAAAAAGGTCTCAAGCTTCTTCCTCCAATCGGATCAGAGCCCATTAATCTCTCAACCTATCTATGACAACGGAAATAGGCAACTGCCAGGCACATTTCTAGCACATTTTTTTCACCAAAGTTAATATCTTCAAGTGCTAAGCAGACATTTTGATCAGCATCGCCTAACAATGAAGAAACCATTTCCCAAGACATCCAATCAAAATTTTAAGATAGCCATTTTGTTCAACGTAGTTGATTTCCAGATCGAAATTATGTTTTTGAGGAAGACACTCCCCCACAGCCCTCAGGGCAGAATTGTAAGTTATACCCTGGGGGCATACAAGTCTTTTTTAGAAAGCCTTGTAGAAACTTCAAATAGATACATTCAAAAGACTAGAAATTCAAAGGGCTAGTGCCCTTTTTGATAGTCGAAAGTGACTGGAGGTCAACTAACCCCCTTCTCACACCCACCTTTTCCCAAGACACATCCACTCAAAATTTTGAGACGATCATTTTGTTCAGCATAGTTGAAAGTTCTGGAAATTATACCTTTGAGCAGGCCAATCCTCCCATAGTCTTCAGGGCAAGGGTTATAAGTTATGCCCTGGGGGCATATAAGGTTTTTATTGAAATCTTTGTTGTAGAAACTTGAAAAAGAGCTCATTCGATTGGAAATTCAAAGGGATAATGCCCTTTTTAATAGTCAAAAGTGATTTGAGGGTAACTAACCCCCCTCTCATGCCCACCATTTATCCAAACACATTCAATCAAAATTTTGAGATAGCCATTTTGTTCAATGTAGTTAAAAGTTTCAGAAATTAGGTCTTTGAGGATGATACCCCCCTCAGAGCCATCAGGGCAAGGGTTGTAAGTTATGCCCTTGGGGCATATAAGGTTTTTACAGATATTAATGTTGTAGAAACTCCAAAAGGGTTCATTTGATTGGAAATTAGAAGTGCTGGTGCACTTTAATAGTCGAATGTGATTGGAGGATAACTAACACCCATCTTACACACCATTACCCCAAACACATCCAATCAAAATTTTGAGATAGCCATTTTGTTTGACATAGCTAAAAAGTCGGGAAATTATGTTTTGAGGATGACACTCCCCTCACACACCTCAGGGAAAAGGTTGTAAGTTATGCCCTAGGGCCATTTAAGGTTTTTTTCTATGAGAAGTGTGGTCATAGAAAATTCAAAAAGGATTGAAAATTGAAATAGCCAGTCCCCTTTTTAAAAGTCAAAAGTGATTGAAGGGCAAGTAGCCCCCTCTCACGCCCACCATTTCCTCAAACACACCCAATCAAAATTTTGAGAGAGCTATTTTGTTTAACATAGTTGAAAGGTCTGGAAATAATGTCTTTGAGGATGAAAACCCCCTCTTAGCCCTCAGAGCAAGGGTTGTAAGTTATGTCCTGGGGCATATAAGGTTTTCATAGAAAGCATAGTTGTAGAAACTTCAAAAAGAACTCATTCAATTGAAAGGGCTTCAATCAAAGAACTCATTCGATTGAACATTGGATTACCCCCCAAGCTAGTATCTTTTATAAAATCTTTCATAGAAAATTGAAGCTTCGTTGTTTGTGTAGGTTCAGCCTTTTCACCCCAAAAGACAATAACCAAAGGCCTTCCTCAGGGATCAGTCCTCAGCTGCCTCCTCTTTGCCCTATATCTCTGAGACATGAACCTCCCCCACACGAATCTACAATATGCTGATGATCTGGTACTATGGTCATCTGGCAGCACCTTTGAGATAGCACAGTCAAAGCTGCAAAAGTCACTTTTCCTATTCAAAAAATTTTGATAATAGATCATTATCTCCATTATTTTCCCCATCACAGGAGTAATCATTATGGGCCTATAAGACTCAGGGTTATTTTTGGGTTTATTTTTATTTAGTATTGGCAGGAGGGACGAACATTTCCAGATATTGGAGAACATAGATGAAGCCCAAGCATGATTATAACAATTGAGAAGTTCCTCTTCGTATGAAGGGGTGAGATTTTTTATCCATGTAGGGTGTATATTGTCATAGCTGCCGCTAGTCTTAGTCCTCATGATGTATTGCAATATTCATTTCCTGGATTGAAAATGGGCTGGTTATATACTCGGATCTTGGGCGAGGTAGGTAACTTGGTTTCATAGGAATTGGAGACGCTTTACTGCAATTATCTGATGTTAGCTTATTAACAAAAAGAGTGGCAAATACCTTAGCCTTTTCATTACCATTGTTATAATGGGTATTATTATGTATAAGCTCATACAAGAGTGGGTCGGGGGAAGTCTTTTTTCCACAAATGTGACTTATGACTTTATGTATAATTGGCTCATGTGTTTCTCTGGAGAGATTATTTGCAAAATAATTTCAGTAGATATATTTAGCATATATTATAGTCCTTTTTAGATTAGATTCTGCGTGTAATTTTTTCAAATATGTAATAGGTGATGTTTTTTAGCAAAGTTCTCCTAGCTGCCGTTTTTGTTCACCATTTATTTTGGCACTCATTTGAATGTCCACCACGCTTTGGGAATGTGCTTAGGGAAGGTTTTCCTGGGCGTTGTCCTGGGGATGGCATGAATAGCTGTATTTATTAGTAAAGATGCCAAAACTTCAGAATGTGTGTCAGCTGTTGCGTTTGAAATGCATGAATTTTGGGTGAAACTTGTAATTTCATCATTTAGCTTATTTTGGAACATAGGCCAATTTGCTTTAGTGTTGATATATTTGGAGGTATGTGATAGAGTTTCAGCAGGTTCATTTAGAGAGCAAACTATGGCAAAGTGGTCAGTACATAGACTATCAATTTTGTTCACATAAATTTTATTCAAAATTTTGAATGACACAATTTGTAGGTCAATTGTAGAGAAATTGCCACTTTGGGGTTGAAATATCTATTCAGGTTTGGAGGGGTAGCAACAGCTAATTCAATATTATTTGAAGTCATATGCTCATGAACTTACCAGCTTTATTTGCTGATTTATTCCCCCAAAAAAGGCTGTGGGCATTAAAGTCTCCACAAATAATGATATTTTTCAACATATTAGAATTATTTATACAGCTGAAGAGATCCATGGCATCTGTAGTTTGGCCATTAGGGTTGTAAAAGCTTATTATATAAGTTTTTGTATTATTCAGCCAAAAACTGATACCAATTGCATCAACATCTTTTACAAAATCTGGAAAGTTGATGCCACAGAATTTTATATTATTATTAATTATTACAGCTACTCCACCTCCTTTTCTCTCTGATGATCTATCCTTTCTCAGGATACTATATCCCAGAGATTTAATTTGTTAATTTTGGTTTAAATGAATTTGCTGGAGGCAAGCAATATCAATGGAATTATTATTCATAAAAGATATCAGTTCATTTAAATTATTTTCTGTAAGTGATCTTACATTCCACTGGAGTATTGATATGTGTTGTGTTGTTGGTTTAATTGTCACATGACTGTGTATCAATGTTCAGCTTTGTTAATAGCAAGATCTTCTTTTGCTTGAATGAGCATAGGATTAGTGATGTAGATATTTGCCAATTCAGCTATGATTTTTGTTTTCTGTTGTTGTTGTATATTCATGGCCTGAGCTGCATTACAGTTTAGAATGAAGAAACATACATTTAGGGTTTGCATGTTTAGTTGTGCATCCGGTTTGTCAGTTAAGGGATTAATTCCTGGTAGTGTTTCTGGTTTGTTTCTTCTTGGGAGGGGGACCCAGCCGACCTCATCTCACTAGACAAGGAGGCTTGTTGGCTTGAAGATTCTTTCTGATAGAGCTGCACCTATCTACAAGATCGTGGGAGGGCTCATTGGAACGGAAATTAAAAGTTCTAGTGCCCTTTTTAAGTGACCAAAAAATGGAGGACAGCTAGGCCCCCCCTCCCATGCTCATTTTTTCCCCAAAGTCACCCAATCAAAATTTTGAGATAGCAATTTTGTTCAGCATGGTCGAAAATATGATAAATATGTCTTTTAGGATGACTTTATCCCAGGAAGTCCCTGGAGGGAGGGCTGAAAGTTATGAACTTTACCCAATGTCAACATATAATATTGGTTATTGGGAACTATACAGACGTTTTCAGGGAGATTTTTTGTGGTAGGGGGGGGTGGGGGAGGTGTTCGGGGCTATATGGGAGGATCTTTCCATGAAGAAAGTTTTCATGGGGGAAGGGATATTACTATGAAGGGGCGCCGGATTTCCTATCATTATTAAAGAAAAAGATCAGAAATTAAATAGAAAAAAAACAATTTTTTCAACTGAAAGTAAGGAGCAACATCAAAACTTAAACCAAACAGAAAATATTACGCATATGATTGGGTTCACCCCTAGTTAATACCTCGCTCTTTAAGCCAAAGATTTTTTAGTACTTTCAAATGAAACTCAGAGAGGAAAGAAACTAACAAAATGAAAATTAAAATCAAAATGGGTGAAAAAACGAGGATTTTGTTAGCCAGTGGCGAATCATGAAGAAGACAAAATATAAGCAAATATTTCGACAAGGACCTCCGCCAAGTCGTCCCCAGTGTTAAAAAAAAAAGACAAAGAAAAAAAAAACGAAAATCTAACCTTTCGAAGTTTACTTTACAAAGACAGAACAGACACTGAATAAAAACCAGGCAGGAATCAATGAAAAAGAATTTACCAAGATGATTGGGCAAGAATCTTTTGCCTTGCAATAGTTTTAGCTGGTCTACAATTTCGGTTTTCATTAGATATGTAAATAGGTTCTTTTAAGTTATACCGGGTGAAAATATTGATTGAGTCCTTCAAGATTAAACTGTCGTAAATTGGGCTTAATGAAATATCTCCAGTATCTCTATTTATTGCTAAATTTTGGTTCATATATTTTTTTTTTCTTAATTACCTCTTTAAAAGTTTGTGGTACGCCATTTACAGTTGATATTAAGCTTGCCTCGTCAAACAGAACTAGATGGGTCGGATTTACGAAAATATACGAAGCTAATGCCGAATCAAAGTTGTCATTGTTATTTTTTAATCTCAGGGACTTATCTATTGAAATTTTGTGCTCATGCAAACGTTCACCTGGTGTTTGATGAGTCCTACCAATGTAAAATTTCCCAAATGAACACGGGATTCTGTAGACAACACGACCCAGTACAGGGTCAGTTTTATCCTTTCCTGAGTTGAAAGTGTTCAACTTTTTGCTCGGTTTTGAAAGAAACAGAGAGATTATGTTTTTTTTTAATTTTTCCAAGTTTATCACCAAGTTTCAGGATGTATGATAAAAAGATGAAAGTTATTTTCTCAATTGCCAGTGTAACTGAATCAAGGGGGACAAGCTCCCTATTTTTTCTTTTATCTTTCTTAATCTTCTATCTATTATATTTTCAATTAGTTTGATTGGGTAACCATTACAGAACAGAATATCCTTGACATAATTTAATTCAGAATTTATATGATTACAGGAACAAATTTTTAAAACTCTGTCGACTAAAGAGATTATTACCTCTCTTTCCCCCTTTATTTTTCATTTTGTTAGTTTCTTTCCTCTCTGAGGTTCATTTGTCATGTATAGCCAGTGTGGTCTAAGAACGTATTTTAGCACTTTCATAAGAGCTATTTATTCTAGTTAGCGGACTTTGTGATTAAGGGGTCATTTTTAAAGAATTGGGATAAAATTCGAACTTTAGCTTAAAGAGCAAGGTATTGACTAGGAATGAACCCCCTAATATACGCAATAAAAATCTATAAAATAAAACTTCAAAATAGGGATAAAATCCTTTTTAATAGACAGCGTACAATAAATTTCACAAAAAATGCCAGATATTTTGATCATACATACAGTGACCATCCTCAGTAGTGAAACTTTGTTTTTAAAACCAGTAAAACCAGATGACGGACTGATGAAACAGGTAAAACTCTGTTTATAAAACCAGTTTTACTACTGATGACGGTCACTGTATATGTGACCAAAATATCTGGTATTTTTTTTTGTGAAATTTATTATACACTGTCTATTAAAAAGGCTTTTATCCGTATTTTGAACTTTTATTTTATTGTCATGGAAAGGCAGTGTGGTCTCCGAAATTATCTACGCCATATTAAAAATCTATGAATATAGAAGTTCGTTACGTAAGTCAATTCGTAAGTTGCGTATATTTATCAGAGGCAATGCTGTAGCTTTGCCTATAGTAAAGGCCATACAGCTCCAATGTTTTATTATTTATTATTTTTTTTCCCAGAAGCACTTCATATGGATGGGGTTGTCGTAGAAACTTCAAAGGGTGCTCATTCAATTGGAAATCGAGAGTTCTAGTGTCCTTCTTAATAGTCGAAAATGATTGAAGGGTAACTAGCCCCCCCACGCCCATAATTTCCCCAAATACATCCAATCAAAATTTTGAGATAGCCATTTTGTTCAGCATAGTTGATATCCAGATAGAAAATATTTTTTTGAGGAGGACACTCCATGGGAACCCTCAGGGCAAGGGTTTTAAGCTATGCCCTGCAGCATATAAGGTTTTTATAGAAGGTGTTATAATAGAAACTTCAAAAAAGGCTCATTCAATTGGAAATTCAAAGGGATAGTGCCCTTTTTAATAGTCAAAAGTGATTGGAGGGCAACTTGCCCCCCCCCCACTCATCAACCCCCTAACACGTCCAATCAAGATTTTGAGATAGCCAATTTGTTCAGCACAGTTGATTTCCAGATAGAAAATATGTTTTTGAAGAGGATAATCCCCCACAACCCTCATGGCAAGGGTTTTAAGTTATGCCCTGGGGGCATATAAGGTTTTTATAGAAGGTGTTGTTGTAGAAACTTCAAAAAAGGTTCATTCAATTCGAAATTGAAAGGGCTAATGGCCTTTTTAATAGTCAAAAGTGATTGGAGGGCAATTAGCCCACGCCCACTATTCCCCAAAACAAATCCAATCAAAATTTTGAGATAGCCATTTTGTTCAGCATAGTTGTTTTCTGATAGAAAATATGCCCCACAACCCTCAAGGCAAGGGTTCTAAGTTATACCCTGTGGGCATATAAGGTGTTTATAGAAGGCAGTGTTGTAGAAACTTCCAAAAAGGTTCATTCAATTGGAAATTCATTGGGCTAGTGCCCTTTTTAAAAGTCAAAAGTGATTTGAGGGCAACTAACCCCCCTCTCACGTCCACCTTTTCCCCAGACAGATCCAATCAAAATTTTGAGACAGCCATTTTATTAAATGTAGTTTTAAGTTCTGGAAATTAGGTCTTTGAGGATGGCAACTCCCCCACAGCCCTCAGGGTAAGAGTTGTAATTTAAGGATTCTCTGAATCCTTCATACTATTTCTTATGGAAGGGATGCTCATATAAACTTTAGAGAAGGCTCATTTGATTGGAAATTGAAAGCTCTTGTTTGCTTTTTAAGAGTCAAACTTGCTTTTTAAGAGGGCAACTTGCTTCCCCCTCCTTTTAAGTTATGCCCTGGGGACATATAAACAATCAAACAATTTTGAATAAACAATCAATGCAAACAAACACACAATATATATTAACGTAAATTAATAAATAAATTTAGTTTTTTAAATTAATTTTCTTATGTTACTATGTTTCAGACAATAGAAAACTAAAGGTCATAAAAGCAATAAAGTTTTGAAGTTTTATTGTTTTTAAGTTGTGCACTAAGATTAGTGAAAACAGGGCTACCAACAGGAAGGTTGTGCACAGCCAGCGCTGTCCGCCCACCCTTTAGGATTAAACCCAACCCCTAATATCCTCCCATTTGTAGCGCAAATGTGAGGATAGCCTTATATAGTGCTTGTCAATTGCTGTCTCTTTTGTAAAGTTAGTTTTTTTAATTATTTTTTTTGTTACTAAGTTTTAGACAATAGAAAACAAAAGGTCAAAAAGTCAATAAGGCTTTAATGTTTTATTGGGTCTTTTTCTAAAAACTGCTCATTTTGTTGTGTACAGCCAGCCCTGCCCTAAAACCTACAGCAGCCAAAAAACTACTGCATCATTGGCGCTGTACTGAAAACAAATCATATTACAAATGTTTTCTTTTGTACTTAATATTGAAAATAAATATTAAAATTACAGTAAAATTTTGAACTGGTGAGCTTCCAGCAATTAATATCATTATACATAAAATATTCAGTTTAGTTTATTAGTTATTTCCAAGATTTTAAATACAAATATAGTTTCACTGCAAACAAAATCTGGATACTACCCCCTTCTTTAACTGTAAAAACCTAAAGCCTTCTGTGTCATTGGCACTTCACTGAAAACGAATTACTTGCATATTACAAATTTATTCTTTTCTCGTTCTTACAGCATTGAAAATGAAAATAAAAACTACAGTGAAAAAAAAAAATCTTAAGCTGATGGATCTTTCAACAATTAATGACATTATATATCTAATATTAAATTTGACTTTGTTTATACTTTCCAAGACTGTTCAAGACTCATATTTTCAGTAAGAAACCAATGACACAGTAGGTTTTAGGCTTCTGCAGTGAGGCAATACCCGAACTCTTGTATCTTGTTGACCTTTTGTGAAAACAAAAGGTCAAAAAGTCAATAAGGCTTTAATGTTTTATTGGGTCTTTTTCTAAAAACTCCTCATTTTGTTGTGTACAGCCAGCCCTGCCCTAAAACCTACAGAAGCCAAAAAACTACTGCATCATTGGTGCTGTACTGAAAACAAATCATATTACAAATGTTTTCTTTTGTACTTAATATTGAAAATAAATATTAAAATTACAGTAAAATTTTGAACTGGTGAGCTTCCAGCAATTAATATCATTATACATAAAATATTCAGTTTAGTTTATTAGTTCTTTCCAAGATTGTAAATACAAATATAGTTTCACTGCAAACAAAATCTGGATACTACCCCCTTCTTTAACTGTAAAAACCTAAAGCCTTCTGTGTCATTGGTGCTTCACTGAAAACGAATTACCTGTATATTACAAATTTATTCTTTTCCCGTTCTTACAGCATTGAAAATAAAAGTAAAAACTACAGTGAAAAAAAATTTTGAACTGACGGATCTTTCAACAATTAATAACATTATATATCTAATATTAAATTTGATTTTGTTTATACTTTCCAAGACTGTTCAAGACTCATATAGTTTTCAGTAAGGCACCAATGACACAGTAGCTTTTAGGCTTTGGCAGTGAGGCAATACCCAAACTCTTGTTTATAGTTATTTTTATTTGATTCAAACTTGATTTGCATATTCAATTTAAGTTTCACTTGTTTTAAGATTTATTTGTTCATTTACATAAATATATATTGTATGTTTGTTTGCATTGATTGTTTATTTAATTTCTGTTTGTTTTAAGTTCCATTTATATTTTAATAGCAAACTATTTTTTTTATGTTTTAAGCTTGATTTTCATATTCAATCTAAGCATTACTTGCTTACAATCTATTTATTCATTTATTTTATTACTTGTTGTATGTATTTTGCTATGATTGTTTATTTAATTTCTGTTCATTTTGGGTTTCATTAATTCTGTAGTAGTAATTTCTGGTCGTTTCGAGTTTTAATTTTAACAGGTATTTGTATCTCCTGAGCTTAAGTTTAAAATGGCCTTTACTTTTCTTTGAAAAACTTTTTTTTCAGAAAGTTTGTTTAATTAATTTTTTTACTGATAAAAACGTTCGTAAACAAAATTAAACAAGTTTAACTTTAAAAGTTGTAACTTTAAAAATAATAACATCATAGCCAAACTGACATCTTTTGTGACAAGTTCCTGGAATTTTTAACCAGTTTTATTTCAGAAATATATTTTTAAAATTTTAATTTCTATCGACTTTAGGGGTCTGTTTTACCTTTAGGGTCCTAATCAAGGGCTAACAATGTAATTCCCCCAGATGTACTTATTGAATTATAAAATTGTATCAAAAAAGATATCAAGGGATGTAGGGAACTTAAATTCATCCTAGCTAAATCATGTTACAGACTACAAATTTATCTGAATAGCTTTATACAAGATTGACATACAACCCTAAGCACCTTTGGGTAATTTTTTGGCAGTTGAGGGTAAGCACTAAAATAAATAAAGATTGCCCACTCTACAGTATGGAGGAGGATGGTTTGGGCTATTTTCTCCAGAGGCACCACAAGCTTTTTCAAATTAGGGTCAATTGGTTAAGGGGCAAATTTTCATGACCTTCTTCTTGGCAACCTTACATCATTGATTTCATGTACAACTGCTGTGGTGGGAAATTTTGTATTGAAGACAATGCAGGTGAGGACCAGATGTCATTAAAAGTCTATAGTGCTTGATTTTGATGTTAATGCTTTGTAGTTAGATTGATGCAATCATGACTTTTTACATGGCTCTTGGGTCATCCAATACTAATTATATTATGTAAACAGAGATGTGTGTGATACTTCATATCACAAATATCCAATAAAAAAGAAACCTTTCTACATCAAAATATTTGAGCTTATTCGAATTCATACAAAATAACGACACATTGGAATAAGCCCTTACAATAGTTATGTGTCTCTGCAGGTAAAATGTCTGCAACATCCCTCCTCCAAGTGTGCTGTATCCAAATCCACCAACAACATTCTTGTTCCCAGACAGCATGTTGTACCAAAATTACCCAACTAGCTCATAATTTCATCATTCCATTTCTTTGGAATAATTGTTTTATGATCCAATATATCCTTAAGTAAGCTATTAAAATATCACAAACATATTTTTATATGATTTAATCTAATGTGCAATTATAAAGAAGGGACAACCATTGAGGCATAAAAATGGATACACAAGCATCCATTACTTGCATACACAAGCCACGCCCTTTCCAACACCATTTTATCTACTATCAAAATTAGGGTAAAAATAATATCCTGCACAGTGGTAAATTAGTTGCTGATCCTGAGCTGAAAGGCAAAATTATCAACCAAAATTTCTCTTCTGTTTTTGTCCAACTCCAGTATTGTATATCCTACACCTCCTTTATATGCTGTATCAAATTAGATAGAATCAACTCTGATTATAAATACTTTGGTTCTAAAGGTACTTATATCCCTCTCAAAAGGAACTTTACTAAAAATTATATGCATCTTGAACAGTCTTGGAAAGTATAAACAACATCAAATTGAATATTTGATATATAATGATATTAATTGTTGAAAGATCACTCAGTTTAAGAATTTATTTCATTGTAATTTTATTTTCAATGCTGTTAAAAGTGGAAAAGAAAAGATTGGTAATGTAATTCATTGGCAATTAAGCACCAATAATGCAGCAGCCTTTTGGTTTTTATTTACAGTTAAGGAAGGGGGCATTATCCAAACTCTTGTTTGTAGTGAAACTATATTTGTCTTCAACAACTGTAGAAAGAACTAACAAAATAAACTAAATATTTGATGTATAATGATATTAATTGCTGAAAGCTCAACAGTTCAAAATTTTACTATAATTTTACTTTCAATTTCAAGTAAAAAAGAAAACATTTGTAATAAAATTGATTTTTAGGAAAGCACCAATGACACAATAGGTTTTAGACTTTTACAGTGATAGAAGGAGGCAATACCCAACTCTTGTTTGTAGTGATTTTTGTTTGTTTAAAGCTTGATTTGTATATTAAAATTAAGTTTCACTCGTTTTAATATTTACTTATTCATTTAAATCAATATTTATTGTCTGTTTGTTTGCATTGATTATTTATTTAATTACTGTTTGTTTTAAGTTTCATTTATACTTCAATAGCAAAATATATTTTTTCATTTTAAGATTGATTTTCATATTCAATCTAAGCATTACTCACTGTAGGATCTATTTATTCATTTATATTATTACTTCTTGAATGTTTTTTGCAATAACTGTTCATTTAATTTCTGTTTGTTTTGGGTTTCATGTATTCTTTAATATTAATTTCTGGGTGTTTTGAGTTAGAACTTTAGCATGTATTTGTATCTCCTGAGCCTAAGTTTAAAAATGCCTTTAGTTTTCTTGTAAAAACTGATTTTTTGGTAAGTTTTTTTAATTAGTCTCTGTTTGTTTTTCATTGCAGAGTTTCAAGTTTTTAGAAATTCCTTATTTCAAAATCAAACATTTTTTTTAGTCAAGTGTTTAAAGTATCAAGACTGGTATCAAAGTAACAATATCAAAGTGAAAAAATGGGTTTGTGTCAAACATGGAGTTTTTATTATCTGATGTTTGAACAATTTTTAACAAAATGGCTATCTCAAATTTTTATTGGATGGGTTTGGGGGAAAAAGGTGCGGGGCATGACAAAATTTTGCCAACAAAGTCAGAATAAAAAAAGTTAGAAGTAGTGAGAGTTTCTATTTTGGGCAAGTAGATGTTATGGAACTGGCACAAAGCAGCAGAATTTAGAAAATATAACAAACAGAAGTGCATTATTCCTTATATTTGCCTATAGGACCCTTGTTTTAGAGAACCAAATAAATAAAAGATAATATTATATCAAAGACAATTGCCCAGAATTTGGTTTCAGAGGGGTGGGGGCCTCAGTCTACCTAATATAACAACCATGAAAGCAAAAAATGTATTGATATTAACATTGTTTACAGAGGATGAGGCACAATTAAAGTTTAAGAAACAGAATCAACTGCATTTAGAGAAACTAGCAACAATAGATGACCTAAACCTCTCACAGTAACAGCTGCTAGTCTTTTTTGGCTGCAAATTGATCAAAAACTTGGTCAGCATCAACCTGGATATTGTGGTTCAGGGTCATGTGAGCTAGTCTGTTCAGATGCTCCTTGTCCATTGAGCTCTGCAGATAGGTTTTTAATCACTTAAGATAGCTAAAGCTCCTCTCAGCAGAAGCAGTAGTCACTGGTAATGTCTGAAAAATTGTCAAAAGCCTTTGAAAGCATGGGAAAAATTTTGCATCACAAGACACAAGAGTCAAAGCAACAGTTGATGGTTCCTCAGACATTCTGAGCCACTTTGGTTTCCAAAGGACTAACTCACATTTGAGCACATGTCTACCCCTGTGAAATCCCTTGTAAACAGCAACAGCATTCACAAATTCATTAATTTTTAATGACTTGCAGTTAGCTGGTAAAAGTCTTCCAATTTTTTTAAAGATGCCTCCTGATGGCGCAAAAATCTTTTATCAAATTCTTTCATAAGTGAAGCAAAGTAAGGTTCAAACAATGACTTGCAATAAAAAACCTTGATGGACTCATTATCATTGATTGACTTTCAGTGGATAGACCTTGGAACAGTCAGAGCCAAATTTAACTCTTGTGCAAGCTCATGGGCTTTCTGAAAACTTGTTTCAAAATTATTTTGTTTTGACTGCAGTAAAGTATCAGAACATAGCTTAACACGCCAACAGTACTCAACTAAATTTAAATCTTTGGCTTACAGTGCCTTAGAGACAGAGAGCATTATAGCACTTACAAACTCTAGCATAGCCATTGTGAACATAAAACTAAATTTGCTTGCTGCTGAAACCAATGCATTTGCTTTTGAAAAAAACTTCTGTAATGCATCATATGCTACCAACTATTTCCTCAAGTACAGAAATAATTGCAAAATACAAAGATATAAAAACTAAAATGCAATCATGACACTCTACCCATCTTGTTTTGCACAACTTCACAAGCTTCCTACCAGGACTATCAGGACAAACAACAGCAACTGCTTCTACAAACATATTTGTTCTTTTTGGTGTGGATAATAAAAATTATATAATCTGCTGTATAGTAGCAAAGGTTGACCTAACAAGTCCTGCCCTACTAGTTTTACATAAAGCCAAATTTAAGCTGTGTGATGCACAGTGGGTGCAGACCACATGTGGATATTTTCTCCTACCATTTAAAAAAAAATAACCCCCACAAATTTCTCCATTTTTAAGCTGAATGCAATGCATTGGCTGATGATTTGTTTGAAAACCTGAGAAACTGCTCTTCAAGTAAAGCACAAGTTTCATAGTAGTATCTGACTACAAGAACTAACCAGAACTAATTAGGGTTATCAGCATGTGTATCAAAAACAGCACAACAAACCTGAAGAATCCTTTGATGCTATATGCTGATGACTGCAAGCTCCTAGGACTGGTCCAGAACAACCTAAATCTGTCAACTATGCAAGAAGATCTGGACAGACTATCTAGATGGTCATTGGATTGGTGTCTACAGTTCAATGCCTTAAAATGTAAAGTTCTACATCTTGGATGCAATAATCCAAAACTTGCATTTCACATGGGAGACGCCCAGCTTGAGGCAGTCAGTGAGGAGAAGGACCTGGGGGTTATTGTTGACAATGAGCTGAAGTTTCACTGCCACTACCAAGCTCAAGTTGCAAAAGCAAACCAAGCCATTGGCCTCATAAAGTGAGCACCACCAGGAAGCCAGGAGTGATTACAAAACTGTACAAATCCATGGTTGGTCCTCACCTGGAATTTGGCATGACCCTAGCCTCTCTGTACAATAAGATGAATGTGAAAGTACTTGAGAGTGTCCAAATAAGAGCAACTAAACTTATCTCTGCATTCTAAGACAAATCTTATGAGGAACATCTCACCTTACTCAAAGACCCTACCTTAGTATACAGTAGGAAAAGAGGAGATGTAATAGCAACTCATAAGTTGCTAGAAAATGATCTATTAAGTCATGTCTTTTTCCTGTCCTTTTCAACTACCACAAGAGGACACACCAAGAAGCTCCAGGCCCCAATCCAATTCCTTATTTCAATTCATTCAATGCAGAGAAGCTAGTGCAGTAAAATTCTAATTTAGTTACTTTTACCTATCTTGGAAAGGGGTGAGGTCAGGGAAACGAAACTTTCAGGGATGAGTCTACAGGATGAAATATATTCTAGGAAGTATTTTAAAGTACTTATCTCCTTTCCTTCTCCCACTAGAGGATCCTGAAATTAGTCTATATGACAAGTCTATACCTATTGAAATTTTTACAAAACAACATTTAACCTTAATTTTCAGTTATAAGATTCTTTTTCTCTGGCTTTAGTTCTGAAAATGCAATTCCTGTTAATTGAGTAGGATTTTAAGCCATATCAATGTGAATTTTCAAAATTTAGGAAATGTATTTGCATATCTTTAAAACTCTATAAATCAGGATTGAGCAAAGTTGTGAGGCTGAAAATAATTTTGTTGGACTTCATTTTAAGCAGAAGACCTATTTTACAAGGTTTCACTTTTATAACACACAGATTTTTAAAGGTCATCAAAGGTCAGGACCCTCTAGAGAGAGAAGGAGTGGAGGTAGGTGCTTCAAAATACCTTCCCGGGACATACTTTAGCCTGTAGATCTATCCCTGAAAGTTTCATTTTCCTAACCAAACTCCTTTCCAAGACAGCCAAAAGTAGCTAAAGTAGAATTTTACCGTTTCATTTTCCAAACCTAACCCCTTTCTAAGAAAGCAAAAGTAGATAAACTAGAATTATATCCACTATATTTCAGCCCTACCCCTAATTTGCACCTAGCCTAAATTACACACTTCCCATGTGTTCTTTCATTTCTTGATTTTGTCTTTGTTAGCCTAACTAAATTAATGGGTACATGGGTTGTAACAGGAGTGATGTGTAGAAAACATATTATTTGGGCCTGCCTCAAGAAGGATAAATTACAGCTTATTGGAATCTAGGTCAATATAGACAAGCTTATTGAACACAGAGATAGCCTCAGAATCACTCAATTTTTGTCTGAAAAATTTGAACAGAAACTTACCGATAGATTCCCCAATTTCATAATGTTCTGGGCCATCCAGTTATTGAATTGGATGAGCTGGCTTCAACCATTGCAGGTCTTTTCACAGGAATTTTTTCCTCTTTTGAGATAGATCTCTGGAAGAGTAGTTGCTGCTGATGTTGCCAGTAAATAAATTCTTGAGGCCCTCTAACAGTTATGCTTATCAAAGAGATGTCGTCGTCTGAAGAAGTCGCGTGAGAGGCACTTCTTTCTAATTTTGAGCCGCTTGAATTTGTCTTTATTTCTAAATTAGCATTGAATTCAGTATGTTTTAGGATTGTTTTTTGGTACACAAGGTGCATTTTAAATGACAAAGAGCCTAGTATGCCATACATATGAGATGAGATAATAAATTGAAAATTTCTAAATTATATAGATATTTTGTCCAGCATAAAGATCAATCTATTTTTTTTTGTAATTCAGTTTTTTGAGTCTAGCAAAAATAGCCCTTAAACCCTAAGCTCAATATTGAAATGTGTCTTTGAAATTAACAGGGGTGTCACAGATCACGGGAGGAGGGGACCTGTTTCTTCGTCTCAATTTTTTAAGAGGTAAGGGGCCAACGGGAAGAAATGACTAAAGAGTTGTCTCAATTGGTAAACCAAAAATTAAGCATTCTTAATAGTAAAATTGGCAAGTCGATAAAATTCATTGCCTCCCCCTCCCTCTAAACTTTTTGGCTTGTGATACCTCTAATGTTAATATTCTAACTTAGTTGAAATAAAAAAGAAGATAATGCCAGCATACAAATAAAAAAGGTCTCAAACAGAGCTTAGGAAAATCCTCGGATTAAAGTCGGACATTTCCTATGCTCTGAAAAAGGGTTTATACTTTCAAAATTTTAATTTTGACTAAACTAAAAAAAATAGGCCTTTAAAATATAAATAACGACATTCATAAGATACAAATATTACTTGAAATTTGAAGTGAATAATCTAGCAAGTTCTGAATAATCAAAGTTGTGTCAGACATGTATGTCAACCTGAATTGAAGCTTTAGAAAGGATTATGTCATTTTCGTTTTCCATCGCAATAAGGCTGAAATGTTTCGGTGATATCAAATGCTGAATTTATTGAATTTAAAGATAATATAATATGAGCGTTTAAAAATATGCTAAACTTTGCTTGGGAAAAACATTTTAAAAGCAGTTTTCTTCAGAGATTTTAATTCCCGAAAAATAAAGGAGGGGAAAATTGTTTTCCAAAATGTTAGGGGGAGACATATTTGCTATTTTATCAGTTTTTTCAATGGAAACATAAAAAAAAAGTCTTTCGATGAAAATAATCCTAAAAAGGAACTTTTGAAATCTAGATGGAGAGGGGATCGTATAAAATGGAAAGGGGAAGAAAAAGTCTAAAGCGAAGTTGCTGTGGCTTAGTTTGATTCTACTTTTTTTTATTATATATGTGTCGGTAGGGGAGTGCTGTAATTAATTTTCCCAGGGCAGCACCAACCCTAGGAATAGCTCTGGGTTTAATTTACGTACTTGCTTTATGTACTTACACCTATTGAATTTTAACTTCAACTAAACAAAAAATATCAGGAACAAAGCTTATAAATATACCAATCAGAGAGATTCCAAAAATCTTGAAATCATTGACTGGATGAGACAGGTAATTTATAACATTAGTAATGGACTAAAGGGCAATGCACTTGAAATAAAAACTGAAGCAGCTCTAGTTGATGCACCTGCACATAAGTAGATATTTAATAAGTTAGCTGCAACAGATGTTTAAGTGTATCATGGAATAAAATTCATTTCTGTTGCCAAGTCTCCCCTAAATTCTTTTTTACCATTCATTGTGTTAAGTTCTTGAGATTGATAGTTTTAATATTCTTGACTTGTTTATATGTACATCCATCTGTTATTATTATCAATCTTTTTTTCTTTTTTTTTTTGGCTGTTTTTTATTTTAAATTTTAATATGAAGTGTGGATTAAACCCATATTAGCTTGTTATAACAATTTTAGAAAATGAATCAAATACTATCTAAATATCTTAAAATTACGAGTATTCAGTTTTTATATCTAAGAAAAATCTACTAATCAGAAAAGATGTATATTCTTACGGACCCTATTCAGATCACTGTGCCGAGAAAAAGAGAGTTCCAAATAAAGCCAATGAAAAACTCTAAATATAAAACAAACTTAGATCTGAGTTTGTGCCTGATTTTTTTACGTGTCTCGAGCTTTCGCATATGTGCATGTTGTTTCACTGAATATTTTAGATATATGTTTTTGTCCCTCTCCCCTCCCTCTCTCTTTCTGTTGTTTAGTGTTTTGGAATAAGAAACCAAGTTATTTAGGTTGTACTATTTTAACAAGCTCATTGTTATAATAAAAATAATTATATGTTTTAATATATTTCCATATTTTAATTTTATTCTTAAACATAAATGGAAATATATTTTTACAAAAAAATAACTTGCCAGAAACAGGGAACCTTATGTTCTTGGAAATAGAACAAACGATAGTGAATAACGGTCATTTGCCAGTTTTTATAACAAGGTATCCTTAATGTCTAAGTAAAAACAAAGTTAAAGATAAAAAATTGTATCTAAAAATAACAGAAGTAAAAACAAAATTTAAAACCCTTAATACATAGAATAGAAGATAAAAAGCCAAAAATAAGAAGTAAAGACATTAAAAACCACATTTTAACAACTAGACAAAAATAACACTGAATTAGACAGACAGAGAAAACTCTATGCTAGTAAAACACATAGCCCTAGGAAATTCTGCGTAAAAAATCCTGTTATAGTCTAGTATGTTATTTGAAAACAAAGTAGCAGTGTTCAGCTGTAGCACTAACTTAGCATTAACTACTACTACTACTGCTAACAACTCACCGCAGCACCAAACCGCCTGAGGCCAATACAGCTACGCACACTCCTCCTCCATCACAATCTATTCACAGTCTCCCTTTTTACACCCTCCCACGAAGTCCCTATGTCCTTTAAATCTTTATTAATGACGTCGTCCCATCTCAGACGAGGACGACCTGCTTTCCGTTTATCCCTAGACGGTTGGACAAAAAGAATAATCTTCGGCATTCTATCATCCTTCATCTACACAACGTGCCCTGGCCACCTCAACCTTTCTTTCACTATAGCCCTAGAGAGCGGTATTGAACTACATTTTTCGTACAGCCTATTGTTTGAAAACGGTCAGTCAGCCGGGTACCCAGAATAATTCTTAAGCAATTTCTCTGGAAAACATTTAGCAAATCTTCATCCGCTTTTCGGAGCGCCCATGCTTCAGAATATTTCACTGTAGGTTCTAATATTCTAATCTTGGTTTGTAGACTTATCTTCCTATTCTCCCAAACTTTTTTTAACTGTGAAAAAACAAACACCCTGAGCCTTGGCTATTCTACTCTTAACATCTTCACTGCTCCCACCGTCTTTGCTAATAATTAGTCAAAAAACTTTTTGCACAAATAAGTTTTTCAAAAAAGTAAAGAACTCCAGAATATAATTTGTAATTTACTGAAAAAAATGTGCATTGTCATTTTAATACACATTTGCTGATATTTAGTACTTAAAATCTTAATTAATTTATTTCTTAAAGTTATAAGCGAAAACAATTAAAAGAATTTTTTTCAGTAAAGTACAAAGTATATTCTGGCTGTTAGAAAGCATAGGGTTTAGAACCCTACTCAGATTAATTTCTGCTCGTTGTGAGTTTGAGTTATTTTACTGTTGCTGTTTTGGGTTTCATTTATTTAGTGGTACTGATTTTTTGTAGTTGTATTCTTGGTTTAGTATTTGATTCTATTTTTGGTTTAATGGAGAGTAGTAAGGGGGGTACCAGTCGTGACAGGACCACGTGGTTTATGGTTTTCTCACTGAGAATGTAAAAACAGGAATTTTCTCACTTGGAAAAACAGGAATTTTATCACTTCTATGTCTGTTTTCATGGATGGTTATGTGTGTTGTTCGATTTATTTGATGTTTTTCATGGATGGTTATGGTTGATTTATGGTTTTTGTCAGTGAGAATTTGAATAACAGGAACTTTCTCACATTTATGTCTGTTTTCATGGATGGTTATGTGTGTTGGTCGATTTATTTGATGTTTTTCATGGATGATTTATGTCTGTTTGTTGTCAGTGAGAATGGACATGCTCGACGCGAATGTTATGAGATTGTTTGGCGAACCTAACCTGTGAACTTGATCTACATAATCGGCGGGGAAATTATTGGTTCACGAAGGGGGAATTAAGAAACATTATGGTTTCTTTGATCTTTAGGCGAACCTAACCTGAGAACTTGATTTACATAATCGGCGTGGAAATTATTGATTCACGAAGGGGGAATTAAGAAACATTATGGTTTCTTTAATCTTGAGGCGAACCTAACCTGAGAACTTGATTTACATAATCGCTAGGGGAATGTATTGATTCACGAAGGGGAATTAAGAAACATTATGGTTTCTTTGATCTTTAGGCGAACCTAACCTGTGAACTTGATTTACATAATCGCTAGGGGAAATTATTGATTCACGAGGGGGGAATTAAGAAACATTATAGTTTCTTTAATCTTTAGGCCTGAGGGATTTATTTATTATTGTTGTTTTGGACAAGTGCATGCTAGGGATGAATGTCAAGGTGTCCTGGAATAGGAAACCGGAAGTACATGCATCCTTCTCAGCCAATCGGCGAGTCGGCCAATCAGAGAGCTGGTTACGTATGGTTTTCCCCCGTTACATAACAATTCACCCTTGAGATTTCGTATATAACGGGAGTGCAATGTGATTAAATTATCAGAAAGTATTGTGACACAATTGAAACAACAATGAATGTTATTGACTAACTTGAAGCCTTGACAGCCACAATTAGCAATGTGAGTACATTTTCATTTTTTATTTTCAAAATAAAATTGTTTTCCGTGGTTACCCTCTACTATATTTAGGTAAATCCCCCCCCCCCATACAATACAAACATCACTATACAATCTTTATACTCACTGGAAAACGTAAATATATTCTTTTTACCCTCGAAACCTAACCCCCCCCCCTCACGGTTTTACAACCAAATTCTCGCAAATGGAAATAATAATCTTTTCGTTAAATTTTAGCCTTTCTTTAGTGTGATTTAAAGTGTCTACTGACTTCTGTCAATTTTTAATGAAAATGCCACTCTGTTTTGACACAAGACTCCAGTGCGAGGTTAAAATTAGCTACCACCCCTTTTCCCTCTATGTTTACGAACGCAGCGGCCATAGTCAAAAGGAACTGTTTCTTCCGTCAGAATTAAAACACTATGATGTAATAATTAGGCGCAGTCGTAATGCTCTATTTTGGAGAAGTGAAACAGATTATTTTCAAATTAAGGTCTAACAATATATTTATGACATTATGTAAAAGGGGGGAGAGGGGGTAATGTCTCGCTTCTAACAGCTTCGTTGTAAGCAAATTATGTGAAAGGGAGGGGGCAATGTCTCAATTCTACCGCCATCATTGTAAAATGAAAACAAACTGTGCAGGGATAGAAAAGTCTTTGGGAGTTGCATGAAGCTTATATTATGTATAAATTGAATAGCATTTTCACCTATGTTTGCAAATTTAGGTCTATAGACCGCTGGGTTAACGATCTAATTTAAAGCGTATAGACTGGAACATTTAGTATTTTTCTAAATGATAAAAATAGAAACAGTGATTCCTATCCTATGGCTATAGACTACTGATTGTCTAATAAAAACGTTTGATTTCTAAGCCTAATATATTTCTCGCGAAATTTTTACTTTTTGCTTTACTGAAATGTGATAAATTATTCTCTAAACAAAATTATATGGATAATGATACTAATTTTCCTTCTTTTAAAAAAAGGGGCAAATTATTTTGATACTAATTTTTTCTCTTCTTTTTAAGGCAAAGTGTGAAGAATGACTGTCACCACCACCCAGTAAAAGAGCAAAGGTTAATAATGCGGGCCCAGCAAAGGCTACTGTCATGCAATATCGTCGCTGGCCGAAGTCTCCTAAGCAAGTGATGCCTACCCAAGCCGTATTGGAATGTGATATCGCTAGCACATCCGCTCTCCATGGACCTCTAATAGCTGCCCCATCAACGCTAGGTCAGGAGGTTACCCTCCAGCATGCTATGTCAGATTCATCCGGTACCCAAATACAGCCGGAATTTGCAAATGTAAGAATTTTTTCCTACCTATCATATAGAAATATCTATCAATTTCTTCCAACTTTTTTGTGCCTTTTCTACATGCACCATTTTCGAACACTGTGTAAAAGTATATCTCAGTGGGATATTGACAGATTTTTTCTCCCCAAAGGAAATAAAATGTTCCCCCTGTTGAATCATGTCAAGTGCATGCATTCACCCTTTGCCAAATTAGATTAGTGAAGCCAAAAAAAATGCACTATATCCCGCTCATAATAAGTAGCAAAATCCATTGCATTATAAATTGCTTTATTAGCGAATGGTTCACATTGCCTCTACAATAAAAAAAAAACTTTATATCTGAATGAGTTGTGTATCATGAGAGGAGATGGCTATCCTTTTCAAATCATGTTTTTGTTGTTTTTTTTTCCCAGAGCAGATAAAGAGTATTAATATGAAATTTTATTTGTATGGATTGTTTGAACAATATCAAATTGCCGCCTTCTATGTCATGCGACGTTTTAGACTGTAAATATCTTATACTAATATAAGATATGCTGCGGGCCGGGGAAGCGCTATGGGTCCGAGAAGTGCCACAGGGATGCGTTGCGGGCCCGAGAAGCTGCTTCAACATTGCTCGATAGAATTAAATGCTGGGAGTTTATATCTTAGTTTGTGTAAGTAGGCTATTGTTTGTGTATAGTTTAATCTAAATAAATGGTAGACAAAAAAATGGATTTATACACTTAATTTTCAGGATCGGATATTTCTAGCAAAAACTATAGTTAATTCTAATTAATGGTACGCAAAATTGGGTTTACAGATATCTAATTTACAGATTTGGTTATCTCGTAATGTCTAAGGACTGCTAAAAATAACTATTTCTAGCAGAAAATATAGTTTATTCTAAACAAATGATACCCACAAATGGATGCGGGCTCGGGGGTGGTGTGGGTACCGCATCTCTGATCGGCCTAATATATATATATATATATATATATATATATATATATATATATATATATATATATATATATATATATATATATATATATTATATATATATATCGAGAAGCACCGCAGGAAGCGCTGCGGGTCCGAGAAGCGCTATGGGAAGCACTGTGGGCCCGAGAAGTGCCGCAGGGATGCACTATGGGCCCGAAAAGTGCCGCAAAAAAAAAAAAATTTGAACACTTTGAAAATAAACGAACAAATTGCCGCCTTCTATGTCATATCTTAGATTATCTTAAGTTGGAACTTTCAGTTGAATTAACCAAATGTTATTAAGCAATAATCCAAATTTTAAGAGTAGGGATAACACTTTGAAAATAAGCTATTTTTTCATTTATAGATTGGACGACCATTGATCCCCTACTCACAATCGAGTGAAGAAGAGGAGGAAGAGGCAATGGAGTTTCAGGACAATTCAGCCATCAGTATCATTGAAACACCTTTTAATATCGATGAGTTTTTAGATGATTTTCTTTTTAATGTAGAAGCTAGCACAGTTGAGCAGGCGGACTTGGCTCCAAACACTTTACAAATTTTAGAGGATTTTACAGGGAACCCTCCTCCCACTGATTACCTACTTCAAACAACTGAAGTGGAGCATTCGCCAGATATTGTTGAACAACTTGGGGGAGGGGATAATAGACACGAGGGGGCCGGGGCTACACCTTGCCCAGATGGTCAATTGACCACTACGATTTTAAATGCAATTGTTGTTTTAACTGCGACCTTGGGTGACCCTTTTAATACACTACTTGGGGGAAAATTTGTATTTGACTCTATAGAAATTGCGAATGACTCTGTCGATAAAATTCGTACACTTCTGGAGAACCAAATTCAGTTTTGGGGGAGGAAATCAATTAAGGTTTCTATTGTTTTAAAAGTGTTCTATTTAAATGAGGGGAAAAGAGAAGTTTATTATCATTATATACATTCCGAGATGCGTTTGGTTTATTCGAATTTGTAAAATTTTGAGGGTGCTTTCATGGATTGGGTAGATCAAATTATAACGCATCTTGAGAACTTTAACGAAAATGGGAGTGGGTCTCTAGTTCTTTTTGTTGAAAATTTAAGTGTTAATATTTGTAAATTTAAGAAAGATTTTATTTTAAGAGGGGGTGGGGAAAGGGATATAGTTTTAAAATATAATCCAGATCTAGGAGGTTGTAAAGGTGTCCAGCGGATCTGTTTTGAAACAGGTCAAATGTGTTTCAGATATGCTTTCCTCATATCAGCATTCGAGCCTCTAGCACGTGACGCTACTAAGAAGAATTTAGACAATTGGGCTATACATGGGAAGGACGGGTCTGATTTTCCCATTGTAGATTTTTCTTGTTTAGAGGGGAAATACCCAGTAACCCTTCGATATATTTATAGCTTTGAAAGGGCTAATGCCCACTTAAGTATCGGCGTTACTGTTGTTCAGTATGAAACTGAATTTGAATATGGGGTTCGTTTGAAGAAGAAGGGGGTCGTTATCCCTATAAGGGGCCCGTCAGTTAATTTGGTCAGACATTGGATTTGGTTGCTGTACACACCACCTAATGGCCCTACCACTTCACTTGGCCATTTTAATCCGATTACCGACATTAGTAGAGTTCTGGGGGGTGGTAGGGATCTAGGGGTACGTTTCTACTGTCCAACATACTTGTCACAATTCCGTAGTGATATAAAACTACGGGATTATATGAAGCATTGTAGCCGACATGGCTATCAGACAGTGGAAACGGTTTCAGGGGATAGGGCTATTTTACGATTCAAAAATTTCCAGAACACACTTCTCCAGTATAACAAAATATCTTTAGATTGTGAACCTAAGCTGGTGGAGGTGAACGACCCCCAATTTCCAAACCAAGTCAAAGAACATCAGGCTATTGCAGTGTCCTATGCTCACGCGCAAAAAGATAGTTCTAACACCATGCGGTTGTTAGAAATAGTAGAAACATTGGATGAGGGGAACGAGTCCATAGTCAAGGCACTGACTAAACTAATTGGCACGGCTAATGGTGCTATTTCTCATTTGAGAAATACCTATTATCCATTAGTGTTGTCTGCAGAGGATCGTCTCGCTATTAAAAATAAAAAAATAGGGGGAGCTGTACAGGGAGTGTTTGTAGAGGGCTCTAAAGGTACAACCGGGAACTGAGGGGCCGGTGGGCGGGGGAAAGTCAGAGATTATAATCACTTGTGTAAGGAACTATCCTCGGTAGGCATTCCTTTGAGGGGGTTTGCGCATCAATCGTGTAATTTAAATGTTAGCCAGCAGTTTTTTATCCATGTTTTTATCCACAACTCTAATTATGACTTAAAATTTATTTTACCGGCACTGGCACGTATGCATAAGAAGGGAGGGGGAGTAGATTGTCCATGGGTAAATAGTTCATTTATCTATAACATTATCCCCAAATCGGCCGAGAATTTATTGCTTCTCGAACTGAAATGGCAGGCAGTGGATAATGGGCATACGTGCTGGAATAAAATCAGGTTTTTAGATTCCTTTAGTTTTTTTCCCAAGGCATTGAGTCAATTGATTCAAGTGCAAAAAAGCGACAATTTTGATAGCTTTCCCTTGCTTAAACAGCACTTTCCAGACGGTGAAATGTATGACCTGTTGACCTGCAAAGGTATATACGCATACGACTATTACTGTTCTGGCGCTCGCTTAAGTGAGGTGAAACTACCTCCAATTGAAACTTTTTACAATTCACTGACCAACAGTGAATGCACAGCCGAGGAGTATGAGTTTGCCAAGAAGGTGTGGTCCAAGGAGGATTGTAAAAATGGGTAGGATTATTGTAGACTGTACTTGGCCAGTGACGTTCTAACTCTGTTGGATATAGTCTGTAAGAACACAGACCAAATCTATTCAGAGTTCGGGTTAGATATAGGCTATTATTTTTCCACACCCCATTTAGTGATGGATTTAATTTTAAAAATTAGCAGGGAGGAAATAGGCCTAATCACCGATGTAGATCAACACCTTTTTGTAGAGTGTTCAATGACGGGAGGGTTTATTTTTCACGGGGATCAGGTCTTGTCAACCAATCCGGGCGGACAAAACAGCACCTGTGTAAGGTCAAATGCAGTTTTGTTGGACAAAAACTAATTGTACCCCTCGGCAATGTCAAACTACTCTTTGCCGTGTGGGAACTATCAATGGCTTGAGAATCCTTGTGAGTTCCCCGAGATTACCACCGTCGTGGACAATGGGCCACAAGGATGGTTCTTTGAAGTTGACGGTCACATTCCTCTGGCGCTTCACGGCTCCGTCAAAGATTTTGTCTTACCCTGTATCAATCGGCCCGTGAGCAGGGACTCTCTGAGCCCCTACAATCAATCAATGGTTGAGGATATGGGGATGCACTGGACTCCCTCCAAACAGAAACTGATTGATGATTTGGACCCTAAGGAGAATATCGTTGTTCACCATGTGCTATTGCACTGGATGGTGAGCAATGGTTTCAAGATCACCAACATACATAGGGTCCTGCAGTTCAATCAGTGACCATATTTGAAAACGTTTATCGACACCTTTGTCGATAAACGCTCTAGGGCAAATTCAAAGGTGCAGAAGGAAATGTATAAGCTCATTCTAAATTCAGCGTTTGGCAAAATGTGTGAAAGCGTTCGTAATAGATCTCGCTGCGACGTCGTGACTGACCCTCTAGAGTGTGCACGAATTATTGCCGACCCCAATTTTACATCGTTCACGAGCATAGAGACGGGCATGGTTCTTCTACACAGGCGAAAGCGAAATGTGGTACTGAACAAGAATATTGGAGGTGGCAGTTCAGTACTAGAAATTTCCAAAAAGCTCACGTTGTCGTTTCTTTACAATGTGTGCAAGGTGCACTGGCCACGGGAGGGGGATGTTCAAGTTTACTATGGTGATACAGATTCTCTGCTGCTAAAGGTAAATTGGACTGAAGATTTATTTGGTGATTTAGAAAAGGGGGAACAAATCAGCTCGCGGATGGATTTTCACCAACTGGAATCCATCACTCTACCCCGAGTTGGTGAAACGTCAAGCCCCCAACCAACTATTAATGTTAAAATCAGAGACGGGGAGTGATTTGATATCCAGGTGGGTGTTCCCGGGTCCCAAATTTTATAGCATTGAAACTCATAGTGGGGAAGAAAAAAAGGCATGTAAAAGGGGTGCCTACACACTTTGTAAAGAGCAATTTCAACATGAGCGTGTACAGAGACTGTGTAGAAAGTAGCCTAGTGCCGAGAGCACAAGTGCTTGCAATTCGCTCGCTACAGTATAGAAATTATACTGTGAGAGTGGAAAAGAATGCAATGTCGTGTATATCCGACAAAGTCTATGTGCTCGAGAATGGTGTGAGTGTTTTACCTCATGGCCACTACCGTATTTCAGACCGAGTTGAATGCATTGACTATCGCAATCAACTTGGTCTGGATAAATTAACCTAACCTGAACTAATCCAACCACTAACCACCACCACCAACCTGTTCATAAATTAAATGCTCCAACTAACCATCTCCAACCCGTTCATAAATTAACTAACCTCAACTAACCCAACCTTAACCTAACCTGTAGCAGCCGCAATGACCGGACAACTATTGTGTACAATCCATTTTCGCCCCGCGGTTTCCGGGGGGGGGGGGGGGAGGGTCCCTTCCCGTGGCCACCCAGGGGGTTGGGAGGATCCCGCCCATGGCTGGCCGGCCTTTGGCCCCGTGGTCCCCGGGGGGGGGGGGATCCCTAAATTCACTGTAATGTTCAACTGTGCTAGTTCCGTGATTTTCAAGTGTTTTCTGTTTTTTTGTTGTTGTTGTATATAAAAGTGTTTTTTTTTTGTACACAAGATTGTTTAAAGAAGAAAAGGGATTTAAAATATGTAATGAAAAGTGTTGTACAGAAAAGTGTTTTTGTCTTTAAGACACAAATTTCTTTTGACTTACAAAAGTGTTTTTTTATTGTACATAGATTTATATAGTTGCCGAGTTAATTTTTAAAAAATAGAGTTTTAATGTTGACCACCATGAAATTTTGTCAACTGTTCTTGTTTAACAAGTGTTATTTTTATCGTTGCAATTCATGTTGATGACAAATATTTGTTTTCATATAGTGTAGAAATAAAATTTGTCATGGATTATTGTTTTTTTTTGTTGTTGTTCTTGAATAGATAGATCTATGGGGAAAATTATTGCTACTACTTATTCGATGGAAATATATGATTTACAGTTACTTTTAGACCGACTGTTATCAACAGCAGCATGTTTCAATTTAAAACACCCTTCAGATCGTTTCTGTGTGGTCCCTCAATGTCGGGGAAAACAACACTGTTAGCTAAAATAATTCAAAATTGCGATAAAATGTTTTTGAAGAAGCCGAAAAAAATCTACTATTGCTATAGTATTTGGCAGGAGTCCTATGATAAAATAAAATCAATTTACACAACCGTATCAATACAATTCATACGGGGACTTGATGTTTACAATAGTATTGAACCGAACTCATCGCTGATAATTGATTATTTAGCTGAATCCATTGAACAGATCTCACAGGAAATGCTACAACTCTTCACTGTTCGCTCCCACCATGAACACATTTCCGTTACTCTGGTTCTACACAATCTGTTTCATCAGAGCAAATGTATGCGAACCCTTTCTTTGAATTGCACCGTCTATATTATCTATCGAGTCGTTCGTGATTCAAGCTCGCTCATAACTCTCAATAAACAGATATACCCCGATGCCCCTAATTGTATATTGTCAGCGTAAGTTCAGGTGACTAGCAGACCCTTCAGTTATATTTTGTTGGTTCTCAATCAGAGCACTTCCAAGAACATGCGCGTAGTCACCGACTTTTTCGATAAAGAAATTACAGTATATCTTCCGGTGAACAGTAGAAAAGGCTATTAGTTGCCATTATGACACTGAAGAAACTACACGAACAACGGCATTTATTTTCCGTTTTAAGCACTTCAAAACCATTGCTTAGGAAGGCTATACTCAAACATGGGGTTGACAATGATTTCATTAATCTAATATCTGAACTTTGTTTAAATTTAACTGAGGGCAATGTTCAACTGCCAGATGTTGTTAGACAACAGACAAACCAACATCGTTCCACTGTACGCGCCTTGTCTTGTAAAAACAAGGGAAAAAAATTTAAAAGAAAACGGCTCCTTCAAGCAGGCGGTAGCTTTTTCACACTTTTACTGCCAATAATTGCAGGACTTGTAAACAGTTTTCTCTAGAGAATGACTGAACCCTATAAATTGACACCATTTGAACTTGTACTCTCGCCCGTCGAACATTTTGAAGACAATCTAAGCAAATTCATTAATGATGTGGATATTGCAGGTGATAAAAAACTGCTTTTACTTCAAGATGCATTGCAACGTGTGGACAAACATACACCTTATCATGAGAGACCCACCGTCGCCGCCGCCGCCGCCACTGATCCCTATAAACAGGAAACATCTCCTCAAGATTCAGCAGTGCAATCAAAGGAGAAAGAATTGAATTCAATTGTATCAAAAATTAGGAACCTATTGACGTTGACCTATCGAAAACAGAGTAAAAGACTATTATCTTATCTCATGTTGGAAACTGGAGATGAACATCAAGTCCAAGTCGATAGCACAGGGAAACGAATTATAATTCAGGGAAAAAGTTATAATCTAGTTGATTTAATTTGTGATATGGTGAAGAATCGTAAAGGACTTTTATCCTTTGAAAATAATCTATACACCTTTCTGTGTGTATCAAACTTTCCCAAAAGTCTTATTGCCAATAAGCGAATTCTAAAGAAACTAAGAGAATATAGTCCTCCTCCTCCAACACCACCAACAACACCATTTAAAAAAGAAGAAGAAGATTCAATATTTGAAGATACTAGCGCCCCTGATTTTCCAACACCTGTGGCTACTAGTCAAAAGCAAAAACGAATTGATTCACCCTCCAGTGTGCAAAAGGGGAGTGGTCATTACACTACGTGTTTACGCTCAAAATGGATGAAGTTCTGAAAGGTCTCTATAAAAATTCTGGTGGCTCGGGAAGTTTAAATTCCCCCAAAACGCTTTCTAATGCTGTCACTGGCGCCGTATTGAAAAAAGCAAAAGAGTATCTAGGAAATAAACCGAATTCCACACTGCATCGAAATCACAGGCTTCGCAACAAACAATATCAACAAACTAAAGCCCTTTTCCCTCTGCATATAATTCAAACGGTTGTTTTAACTTTAGACGCAGTTCAACATTGTCACATTGAACCCTACAAATATATTCTGGTGGCAATCAGTGTCTTTAGTCGCTATGCCTATGCCATTCCACTGTAATCAAAGAGAGGTGTTGAAGTTGCTCGGGCCATTGAAAGTATTCTAGAACGGGATTCATATAGAAAAATTCAATCGGATCGTGGCAGTGAATTTGTTAATCCCCATGTGCAAAAGGCTCTTTTGAAATATAATACAATACTTTACCATAGTCACAGTCCGATAAAGGCTGCATTGGCTGAACGATTAATAAGAACGATTCGTCTATTAATTCCAAGATATTGTACCCTGAAAAATACACCGGCTTTTATTCATGATTTAGATAAAATCATGCTGATATACAGCCATCGATCTCTGTCCAACTCAAGCCCTCGGGATGTTCACTACAGTGAAAATACATTTGATGCTTTTCTAAAGCAATACACTAATGTATGAAAAGAGAAAAAAAATGTGAATAAGAAATTCAATGTTGGTGACACTATTTGAACTGACATAGCCAAAAATTCTTTTGAAAAGGGGAATTATTTGTGGAGCACCCAAGCTTTTAAAGTGTCCAAAATCTTAGACACTGAACCCACGAAATATCGACTACGAGACACCAATGATGACGACATTCTCGGTGGTTTTTATGAATATGAACTGCAAAAATTTAGAGACACTAGTGAAATTTATCAAATTGAAAATATATTAAATAGTAGTACAAGCCATGTCAAGATACAGTTGATTGTTCGCTTACTATGATACAACTCTGATTTTGATTATTGGGTCAGTGTTGAAGATATTGACAATACCCAATGATTTTTATATTACTTTCATGTACAATGTTTCTGATCCTCTCTACAAGTACTTGAATAGAACAAGTGATTTGTGGACGAAACTCTCCCCCACCATCAAATTTGACGAGAATGGAAAGTATGAAGTGGCTCTTGTCGACTGTATTCTCAAAAATACCTATGACATCCTGAGAAAGGATCCTAAATATGAAATAAAAATTAGACCCAATGATTGGCCGCCACCTCCAACGGGTGATCAAGAACAAATTCAAAAAATCAATTGAATGGATTATCCATACATTGAATTACCCTGCGAGGAACTCACCTGTATGAATGACTTATTTCGTTCTATTAATAAAAGAATCTCAGCTCGTGAAAAAGGAAATTTTCATTTCAACTATTCAAAGGAGGAGGGTAAGATCTACATTAGTTCACCTATTGCCAGTGAAAATGTTATTCTCATTGACAATCTAAAGCACGTTATTGGTTTTAAGCTCAATAGACTCAATAGTAGCCGAGCCAGAAGCACTTTGTTCATTATTGCTGACGCTCTACTAATCACCTCCAGAGCTAATTGTATATTTCTATACAATTTAGTTACTTACATATCATGAGTTAGTACGTCACCCGCTCCCCTACTGCGAGTTCTTGAACTAGAAACCAATCAAGAACATATTCATCACTACAATATAAAGCATCTTCAGTACATCCCCGTAAACACTTCCTATTTGGAACTCTGTCAGTTAACACTAAGAACCGAATTGGGTGATCCCATAGCAATTTCAAAAGTTTTGGCTGTGATTACATTTCATTTTAATCCCATCGTTAAATCTCAAGATTTCTAATAAAAAGTTGTATTGACTTGTCATGATATTGACTGCTATGTTAATACTCTTGGCCAGAGACAAAAGGGCAATGAAATGGACTAGTACAAAGGACACTCGTCAATGTCTGGCTTCGGTCTTGGCAGTTGGTTTGCTAAGCTGTTTCGCTCTTCCCTACCACTGGCCAGAAAATATCCGGCTGCGACAGATTTTGCATCCTCTACACTATACGATTGGGGCTCTGGCAATGATCTTAAAAAAAGTGCTTCGTAAAATCTTAGGTCCAGTGCGCGAACCCTTGGCGAGAGATTAAAACAAAATGGTAAAGGCTTGAAAAGGTCAAGAAACAATGCATCACTCATCAGTCTCCACTCAGGTCGGAAACAAAAGACATCATCCCTCTTTTCAAACAAAAGAAGGAAAAAGCCGACAAATGCTGTAAACAGTAGAAGAAGGAGTCCAAGGAAGAAAATTGTTAGATCGAAACTAGATTTCTTCTCCTAAAATGTCCTACCTACCGCATAAGGATTCTCAACCTTCAATCACCGCCTCATTGAGTCTATTCAATGCTGAAAATGTTGATGTGAGTGTCAAGCATGGATACTATGAACAATTTTATCCTCAACAACCCCTCTCCGATAATATCCACTTTCAAATTTATTCCAATGAAGACTACTTTATGGACATGTCTTCAACATTTATAGATTTGCAAATGAAAGTCCGGAAATCCGATAATACAATGCCAATTCGGACCGATGGAATATCCTATGAAAATTGTATAGTACATAATCTATTTCGTCAAATCAGTGTCTACATCAATGGCACGCTGGTTAGCACAATCAACAATCTCTCAAATTATACAAGATATATGCAATTCATGCTGATGAAACCCAAGTCATACAATGAATTGAGATGAACTTCCATTGGATATGAATATATTACTAATACTGAAAGTACAGATGCACTTAAAAATGCTACAACTAGTGATTTACATCTAGTTGGAAAAATATATCATGAAATATTTAATAAACCCCAATGGCTGCCACCCAATGTTAAAGTGGATATAAAATTAACGCATTCACCATCCAATTTCATATTGAGAAAAGACCTTGCTGCCAATCCTGATGTAAGTCTCTCCCTCCCCTCGGCAATACTTCATGTACGCAAACAACAGGTTATGAGCTCTGTTGCTTTGGCCGTGGAAAAACTGAGAGCCAATGAAAATACTATTAAACTACTTGTTCCTCATACAATCACCAATCAGAGTCATATTGCAATGGGTTCACGAATCTTCACCGATTCATCTTTTATCAATGGTTAAATTCCATCAAAACTTGCTTTGGCATTTGTAAAAAGCGCCAGTGCAATAGGATCATGGACTGAATGCCCACATAAATTCATGTTTGGACTTTCATCTCTTGTGTGCAAAGTAAACGGTATCCCAATCAACAATAGTTCCTTTGATATATCCCAATGAAAATGGTACGAGCTGATCATGAATAACCTAGCCCACGAATCACAATTATTCGGAAAGGTTATAACCGAAGATAGGTTTGATAAAACATAAAGTATCATCGTACTGGATTTGTCGGGTAAACAAGAGATGAGTCTAGTACGTACGGGGATTGTGCGTTTAGAGTATACATTTGCCGACCCATTGGCTGAGAGTATTGCACTAATCTCACTAAATCAATATGAAACCTATTGGGAAATCACTCCCGAAGGCAGTGTTCTACTAGACTTAGCGCCATGAACACCTGTCAAATAATCAATGTATTTAATATGGACCCCTACATGTCCCTGTACAAATCCTATTGTCTACCCTCGGACTTTCTTGGAAAAATTCAAAGCGTCAACAATACCTTGATTATTGTTAATAGCAGTCCTGTGCTGACGACTGTGCTGACGGGTCATTGGCTGTGCATCTTTCAAACAATGAAGACGATTGAATTTTTTGATCCTCTTGGTCTACCCTATACATTCTACACGCCTCACATCAGCAACTATATTGAGAGCAGTGGGAAAACTATTATTCAAAATCGGAAGAAGGTTCAGGATCTAACGACTAAAAGCTGCGGCTTCCATGCACTACTATATTTTGTGTTCCGATGTCGCGGCTATACTTAAAAGCACTTTCTCCACATTTATGTTGACAATCCACGTCTGAATGACTTTCTAGTGGAAAATATCCTCTCAAACCTATATAGCATTGATTTCAGTGCCCTAAGAGTAAAGTGCTTAAAAAATGTTTGTGAATTTGTTTATTAATAAAATGCATATATATACAACAATGTCTTTAAATCTTCACTTTTAGATTTCTTCATCTTCGATGTATAGGCAACTGTCGTGAACCACTAATGCTGGTAAATCATTTGGATTCAGTGTATATTGATCTTGATTGACTGCAAAGTCAGGGTCACATTTTCTACAGTACAATGTAACTTCACTCATGTCATATCTCTTTGTATAGTCAATGATACTATTTGCTTTCATATTATGAAATTCACGAGTTTCAATCTGTCTATTTGAAGCAATACCACATACAATGTTTTCAAATGGTGAATCAAATTCGTTAACTGCGAAATAAAAATCACTTGGTTTATTGTCATAGTAGGTAGTGTCATCACAAGGATGGCGCAGAAACCGAATTGTCTTGTTACCCCAACAGTTGAATAGTAGATCAGATTCCTCTTCCCAGAATAATTTAAATCCACGACGATACCAATCTCGTAGAAATAAACTAAAATCACGTTTTGGATTCTTTCCAATCATAGCGGGGTAAGTATTCTCCCACTGATCACATTTATCATAGTGACAATTGGAGCACAGGTGCCCTCTAGGATGAGAGTCACACACCTCCTGAAGACATGAATTACATCCTTTGATTTCTACTGCATAGCCTCTATGTAATTTAAAAGGATTACATAATTTACACTTTTAACTATAGTCATCTATAACTGCACAATTTTCACACTGAGTCCAACTACCAAGAGGGTACATGCACAATGGACACATATATAAAATTTTTCAGTTTCCAATGTCAACTCGCTCACAGCTAAAACGAAAATGATTGTCCTCGCTCGATAAATTCAAGGTGGAGGGAACTGGGTGACAGGAGTAGCTCTGTAACGTTACCTCTTTCGAATGATGGGAGGAGCCATCTACATGTAATCCATTGGCAATATTTTCAAAAGTATATCCTCAATATGATTCTGCTTTGTTTCAATTAATATATCAATAAATTGACTATAAGCATTTGAATCACATTTTAAAAGTTTCATACAATAGTCCAATGGGGGAGAATCACTCCTCATTATATTGTCAAGAGTTCCCTGACATGAGAATATCCTGTGTTTAAGAGATAGCTCTAGAAAATCGTAATCCAAAATCAACAATTTTTCTTTAAGCAATAGATTTGATCTAAGTTTCTCTTTCTCATTTACATTAATTTTTCAAACCTGTCCCTCCGACTGCTGAATCTATAATGACCTTGAATCGTTAGCCCATAACCTAACCAAGAAGGAAAGATAACATTTTCGATTTCTAAACAATTTTATTGAATAATTACAACAACAACATCAATAATACAGAGCATGTACAATTAGCGATACTGTTCATTGTCTTCAATATGTTTCACCAATGCACTTAAAGCATATTGAAGTCTATTCACATGTGCAATATCAACTTGAGCGGCGAAACATACTTAATTTCCCATTTTAAATTTTATCAGGGATATTACGTATCTTTCATATGATACATCAAATTTTTGATATATACGCGATCATATTGTGATTTTCCCCGCAATATTTGGTGGTCTTGTACTATTATCAGCAACTCCACTATCGATTTCTAATAGGGTAAACATCCCACTTATCGTCATCAACACAAATATATATCCAAATGAGTAAAGTCAAATTGTTCTTCTTCTTCTCACTCCTTTGAATTCTATTCACAGACTAATAAAACTATAGCAAAAAACCCTTTCTTTATATTCACTCCGCCGCTACTATGTAACCAACCCTCTGATTGGCTGAGAAGGGGGATGTAACCGACTCGGTGATTGGCTGAGAAGGAAACACGTGATCTAACTGTTTCCTGGAAACTCATAACATTCGCGTCGAGCATGTACATTCTCACTGACACTGAATCATAAAACAGACATAAATTGCTGTTGACATCCATAAATGTGACAAAGTTCCTGTTTTTTCATTCTCACTGACAAAAACCATAAAACAGACATGAAAACAGACATAAATGTGAGAAAGTTCCTGTTTTTCAAATTCTCACTGACAAAAACCATAAAACATCCATAACCATCCATGAAAAACATCAAATAAATCGACCAACACACATAACCATCCATGAAAACAGACATAAATGTGAGAAAATTCCTGTTTTTTCATTCTCAGTGAGAAAACCATAAACCACGTGGTCCTGTCACGACTGGTACCCCCCCTTCTACAATGGAGTTCTTTAATTAAAAAAAAAACAACTTATTTTTGCAAAAAGTTTTTTTGATTAATTTATGTTCGTTTTAAATTTACATTTTCTCTTTTAGTAAGAAATAATTAGACGATTCTTAAGTTATACAACCATTCCTTCCATAAAAACCTTTAATACCCCTTGGGCATAACTTACAACCCTTTCCCCTAATCTCTGGGGTTTTTTTCAACTCCAAAAGCCTTGTTATATGATATTTGGACTATTTTGAGTAAAATTCTGAGATAACCATCACAGAATTTCTAATAGATACATTTCGGGTCAATACGATGTGTTTATAGGGGTGAGAGGATAACTGCCCTAAGATCACTTTGACTCATAAAATGAGCAATAAAGATCGTCTGATTACCAATTCAATGAGCCCCCTTTGAAGTTTATATAGCCACACTTTCTATAAAGCCCTATTTGTCCCCAGGGCACAAATTACAACCCTTGCCCTGAGGGCTGGGGGGATTTGTTATCCTCAAAGACATAATTTCCAGACCTTTCTGATAGGCTTAACAAAATGCCTATATCAAAATTTTGATTGAAAGTGTTTGGGGAAACGATAGACGTGGAGAGAGACATTTGCCCCTCTGATCACTTTCGACTAATAAAAAAGGGAAAAGTCCTCGCAATTTCCAAACGAATTAGCCATTTTTAAAGCTTCTACGACAAAAATTTGTATAAAAACGTTAAATGCCCCAAAGACATAACTTACAACCCTTGTCCTGAGGGCTAGGGAGGGAGGGTTGTCATACTCAACGATATAATTTCCAGACCTTTCAGCTATGCTGAATAAAATGGCCATATTAAAATGTTAATCTGAAATGTTTGTGGAAATGATGAGCGTTGCGGGGGGGGGGGGGTGATTCTAACCCTCATTAATTTCAAAAAATAAAAAGGGCAAAAACCCTCTGAATTTAAACTTTAAACAACCCTTTTTTAAGTTTTTAATCCAACACATTTCATATAACATTATATGACCCCAGGGCATAACTTACAACCTTAGCCCTGAGTGCTGTTGGGGGTTGCCATACTCAAAAGCATAATTTCTGGACCTTTCAACTAATTTCTACAAAAATGCTTTAGCGAAATATTTATCAGATGCCTTTGGGAAGATAATGGGTATGGGGGGGCATTCGCCAACCGATCGCTTTTGACTATTAATAAGGCCACTAGCCCTCTCAATTCCCTATTGAATGAGTCCTTTTTGAAATTTATACGACGACGCTGGCAAAGACCTAATTTCCAGAACATTTAACTACATTGAACAAAATGTCTTATCTCAAAATTTTGATTGGACGTGTTTGGGGAAATGGTAGACTTGAGAAGGGCGTTAGATGCCCTCCAATCACTTTCGAATATTAAATAGGGCACTAGCCCTTTCAATTTCCAAACAAGTAAGTCCTTTTAGAAATTTCCACGATAACGCTATCTATAAAAACCTCATATGCCCCAGGGCACAACTTACAACCCTTGCGCGGAGGGCTGTAGGGGGAGTGTCATCCTCAACGATATAATTTCCGCACTTTTCAAATCCGTTGAACAAAATAGCTATCTCAATTTTTTATTGGATGTTTTAGAGGTAAAGCTGGGCGTGGGAGAGGTATTAGTTTCCCTCCAATACCTTTTGACTATCAAAATGGGCACTCGCTCTTCTAATTTTATATAACACCGCTATAAAAAAAAACTCATATACCCCCTGGGTATAACTTACAACCCTTGCCCTGGGGTGTGTGGGGAGGGGGTGGGTTATCATCCTCAAAGACATAATATCCAGAATTTTCAACTCCGCAGAACAAAAGAGCTATCTCAAAATTTTGATTGGATGTGTTTGGGGAAATGGTGGGCGTGAGAGGGGGGTTAATTGTTCTCCATTCATTTTGGGCTATTAAAAAGGGCACTGGACCTTTCAATTTCCAAGCAATTGAGCCCTTTTTAAACTTTCTACGACAACACTTTCTATAGTACCTTATATGGCCCCTGGGTATAACTTACATCCCTTGTCCTGAGGGCTCTGAGGGGGTTGTCATCCTAAAAGACCTAATTTCCAGAACTTTTAACTACGTTTAGCAAAATAAATATCTCAAAATTTTGATTTGATTGGATGGATTGGTGGTAGTGAGAGGAGGGTTAGTTGCCCTCCAATTACTTTCAAGTATTAAAAAGGGCACTAGAACTTTCAATTTTCAATCGAATTAACTCTTTCTTATTTTTTACGACACCTCTTTCTATCAAAAACCTCAATATACACCAGGGAATAACTGACCCCCCGTTCCCCGAGGGCTATGGGTGGTTGTCAGAATCAAATTCATAATTTAAAGAACAATCAACAAAGAAGAAAAAAATTTCTATCTCCAAAGTTTGATTGGTTGTGTTTGAACAAATGGTAGACGTGGAAGGGGTGTTAGTTATCTACGATAACGTTTCTATGATAATGTTTTCTATAAGAACCTTATATTCCCCCAAAGCATAACTTACACCCCTTGCCCTCGGGGCGGTGGGGGGGGGGTGTCACCCTTAAAGACCTAAATTACAAAGCTTTTAACTACATTGAAAAATATGGCTATATCAAAGTTTTGATTTTATGTGTTTGGGGACAAGGTGGGCGTGAGAGGGGGGCTGGTTACCCTCCAATCACTTTTGTCTATGAAGAAGCGAACCAGCCCTGTTAATTTCCATCCAAATGCACCCTTTTTCAAGTTTCTACGACAAAACTTTCAATAAAAACCGTATATATCCCCAGGGTGTAATTTATAACCCTTGCCCTGAGGCCTCTGAGGGGGGTTATCATCCTCAAAGACTTAATTTCTAGAACTTTCAACTACGTTGAACAAAATGGCTGTCTCAAATTTTGATTGAATGTGTTTGGATAAATGGTGGGCGTGGAAGGGGTGTTAGTTGCCTTCCAATAACTGTCGACTATTGAAAAGGGCACTATTAATTTCAATTTCCGAATTTTTTACGACAACACTTTCTATGAAAACCTTATAGGCCCCCAGGTAATAACTTATAAACCTGGCCCTGCGGGAGGTGGGGGGGGGGGGTGGTCATACTCAAAGACCAAAGGTTCAGAACTGTAAAGTACGTGTAACAAAATGGCTATCTCACACTTTTGATTGGATGTGTTGTGGGAATAGGTGGGGGTTATAGGGGGTTAGTTGCCATTCACTCACTTTCGACTATTAAGAAGAGCACTAGTCCTTTGAATATTCAATCGAATGAGCCCTGTTTGAATTTTCTACGACAACACTATAAACATCTGATATGCCCCCCAGGGAATAACTTACAATCCTTGCCCTGAGCGCTGTGAGGGAGTGTTCTCCTCAAAAACATTATTTCTATTTGGAAATCAACTACGCTGAACAAAATTGCTATCTCAAAATTATGATTGGATAGGTTTTGGGATATGGTGGGCCTGTAAGGGTGTTTCGTGGCCGTCCACTCACTTTCTACTATTTCCAGGGCACTGGCCCCTCCAAGTTTAACTCGACTGAGCCCATTTCGACTTTTCTCAGACAATTCCTTCGATAGGAAGTGCCCTCGTCTACCCCCCCCCCCCCAAATAAAATAATACATTGTGCCAACATCGTTCTTTACTTAGGCAGCGCGATTGCGCTGCCTATGATACTACCAAGGTAAGTGAAGCTCCCACCTGATCAATCTTTTCATTACCCAACGTCACCTTTTCATATTCACTTGTTCCTATCCTTAGTGACTTAGTCTTCTAAACATTATTTTTCCAACCTATTCTAGCACCCTGAACTCGCAAAATCTCTTAAAGTTCACTCATTTTGCTCGCACTTTCATCTCAGATGCTTAAACCATCAGCATGATCTAAGTCAAGGAAACATTTTCTTCTCAATTGGATTCCTTGTTCTTCAATTGCCTTTCCTGTGCTCCTTAAAACAAAGTCCATCAAAATAATCCATATAAAGGGGGATAGATCACAACCCTGCTTAACTCCTGATTTAATACAAAACCAGCTTCTAAAATCATTTCATATCTTAACTGCAGCAGTGTTATTCTCGTACATAGCACTAATCACTTTAATGTATTTGCCTGGTCTACCATACAAGGATAAAACCTTTACTAAAGCTGTTCTATCAACAGAATCAAACGCTTGCTCATAATCTATAAAACTGAGGACCAAAGCTGTTTGACAAATCAGGCACACCTCAATTATTAACCTAAGAGTGAAAATTTGGTCGGCATATCCTCTATCTTTTCTAAAACCGCACTGTTCTTCTCTTAAAACATTGTCTACGGCATCTGTCAGTCTGAAAAGTATCATATTACTTAGTAATTTTCTACCTACAGAGACAAGACTAATGCATCGATAATTACCGCACTCAGTTTTATCGCCTTTCTTATAAAGTGGCTTAATTAAAGTTTTCCTAAAATCGTTAGGTACTTCCCCTTTTTCAAAAATCATATTCATAATCTTTATTAGCTTATTTCTAACAGCAGAGCCACCATATTTAATAAACTCACTTACCACCCTATCAGCACCTGGAGCCTTATTATTTTTTAATCCTGTTAGTACGGTCGCTAATTCTTCCTCACAAAACAAATCTTCCGTCACTTCCAAGGTATCACAAACTTTTTCATTTTCCTCTATATATTTTACTTCAACTCTATCTGGGTTTAGCAAATTCTAGAAATGTTATGCCCATCTCTCTTTAATTCTTTCCTCATCACAAATTGTGGCCCCATTCCTATCTTTAACTGGGCCAAGTCCGAATTGACTACTTACTCTCAATTTATTAACATGCCAGTACAATATTTTACTATTATGCCATCTAGCTGCATCTTCCAGATCCTCGGCAACTTAATCCATGGCCTCCGCTTCACACCTCCTTAGTTCATATTTTAATGCTGTTTCCACTTTCTTTACATTCCTTTGTTTTTATATGATCTATCACTCAGATAATGCTTGTGCAAGCCCTTTCTCCTTTCTATTAAAAATAAAGCTTTTTCACTAATATTCTTAGCTACAGTCCTAGGTTTCTTAGCTGCAAACAGTGCTCAAAGGACCTTTTTTTTGTCTTTACGGAAAAGAAGGTGTATGAAATTTTTTTTTATCTACAAACTAGAAGTGCATTCTGTTGGATGACAGGATGCTGGAAAACGATCAAAAAATTTTAGGCTATGCTCTTTTGTGCAGATCAAAGAAAAACTGTTCCCCCCAGTACATAATTTGAAGTTGCCATGACCCACCATCTCCAAAAATAAAACTTCAACTTAATTCCCTATTCGTGCGATACAAAACTACAACTGATGTTGGGCTTGAACCCATAAGCCAAGATTGGAAGTCCACATCTGTATCTTCTGAACCGGCCCGGCTTGATATCTGGTTTTACACTATTGATATAGTAATATACACGTATAAACAGGTTCCAATAAACGATTTAGCTCTTGTATTGCCAACACTGTCAATTATATAGTAAATGAAAGCTTTTTACTTTCGAGGAGGTTCACAGAAAATCACCACTTATTTTAAAAGAATATGTAGAAGAATGTAACTTATAAGTAAAAAAGATGTTACAGAAGGTGCTAAAAACCATATAACAATGCATGTCAAAGATGAAAAACAGCTCAAGAATAAATGTAAAATCATTGAAGCTTGGAAAAAACGTTTGAAGATGTTGGATATACGCATAAATTCATTTGGGAGAAAGATTCTTCGGATGGACATGACGTGGTTTATAAACTCCGAAAAATCATAGGTAGCGCAATAGCATTGCCTAAGTAAACAGCCATGTTGCCACAATCTATTATTACTTATTTTCTTTTTGTTTAGACCAGGGCACTTTGTATCGAAAGGGTCTTCGTAGAAACTTTGAAGAGGGCTCATTCGATTGCTGGACATTGAGAGGACTAGTGCCCTTTTTAACAGTTGAAAGTGATTGGAGGGCAACTAACCCCTCTCCCACGCCCACCGTTTCCCCAAACACATTCAATCAAAATTTTGAAATAGCCATTTGGCCAACATAGTTGAAAGATCCAGATATCATATCTTTGAGGATGACAAACCCTCCCCCCGCCGCGCCCTCAGGTCACGGGGTTTAAGTTATGCCCTGGGGGCAGTTAAAGTTGATTTCGACAGGGTGATCGTAGGAACTTTGGAGGGGGCTCTTTGGATTGGTAATCACAAGTTCTAGTGCCCTCTTTAAGATTCAGAGTGATTGAAGGGTGAAGGCCCCCCCCCACACCTCTTTTTTCCCGAAATGTATCTGATACAAATTTTGATATGGCCATTTGTTGTCGTAGAAACTTATAAAATGACATATAATATTGTAAATTGAATGGGCTCATGCCCATTTTACTATTCGAAAGTTATTCGAGGGCCCCTAACCCCCCCCACTTACGCTCCCCCGTCCTCCCCGCACAGCCCAAAAAAATTTTGAGATAACTAATTGTTCAGCATAGTTAAAAGTTCCGGTTATTATGTCTTTGAGGATGACAACCCCGCCAGGTCCTTCAGGGCAAAGGTTGTAAGTTATGCCCTAGGGGCATAAACTGTTTGTATAGAAGGGTGGTCGTAGAAACTTTGGAGGGGCTCAATTGATTGTTCATCAGAAGTTCTAGTGCCCTATATAAGACCCTGAGTAGGATTCTCTGATACGCTGAATCTGATGGTGTGATTTGACTTTTGACTATGACTTTTAAGGGGTGTTTCAACCTTTTTCGAAAATGAGGCAAATATTCTAAGGCTCGTAACTTTTGATAGGGAAGACTAAACTTGATGAAACTTATATATTTGAAATCAGCATACAAATCCAATTCTATTGATGCATCTATTTTTTAGAGTTCCAATTACTATTGAGCCGGGTCGCTCCTTACTTACAGTTCGTTACCACGAACTATTTGAAAAACTGAAAAGATAAAAAGCGTCATTAAGCCAAGAATGAATAAAAATAAAATCAAATAATCTTCCAAGCGTAAAACTACCACACATCCTTATCAATAAATAAATAAAACGTAAAACGAACAGAAATTACAGTAAATAGCCTAGTCAAACTTAAAACGAGCAAACATCAACATGAGTAGGGCTAGTTACTCTCATGCCTTCTCAAGACCAGAACATAATTTGCTTTACTGAAAAAAAAAACACATTTTAAATATTTTCACTTTTTTTACTTTCATAAATAAAAAAATATCAAAACTTTAAGGAACAAATATTCTTAAACTTTAAGGAGTTTAATTTATTTATTGATAGTGATTTGTGGTAGTTTTACGGTTAGAAGATTATTTTATTTTTGCTCATTCTTGGCATAATGGAGCTCTTTACTTTTCTTTGAAAAACTTGATCTGTGGGAAACGTTTTCAATTAATTACATGTAAAAGACTTGAAGTTTACAAAATGAAATTTTTGAAACCTCGAGAAATTTAAGATTTCTGGGTAAAAATAATCGGGTATTGGACTTTATATAGTCCCAATTGGGGGTAATAGTGTGTTCTTTGGGCTTAGGCTTAACATTATTCTGTTATTTTCATTTCTTCACTCATGCACTATTTAAAGCTCTCCTTTTTATTTGGTCGGGGGTGGTAATTCATTCATTGGGCATACAGTATATGCGTCGGGTGGGAGGGTTTTTTAAAGTACTCCCATAAACGAGTTACATTATTTCAGTGTTTTCTTTAAGATTAATGGAATTTCCAATTTTATCAGGCTCTCTTCTCCCTTCAGCCAGGAAGTGAAATGAGGGGCTGGGGACCAGTCATCCTTTGCTTTTGCACATCCTTCCTGTTTACCTTCCCAATATATCTCCAGGTACCCATTTAGAGGTGGTTTGATTCTTGCTGAGCTTAAAGAATCACGCAACTGAACCCTGTTCCAACCCAAATAGACAGCGACACCAGGACTTGAACTGCCGTCCTCGCAGACAAAGGAAATATTACATTCACTGTTGCAACGGCAATTCAAAAGATATGACGTTGCAAAGTACAAAATTATGTTGGAAGATTAAAAAAAAGTAAGTTTAAACGGACAATGCTTGTTCAGTTATGCGTTGGTCCTGTGTATCTACATTTCCAACAAATCCAAATGTCAGATACGGCTAGTGGCGTAATTTTCTACAGGGAGGGGGGCGATCCCCCCTCCGGACCCCAGCTGAAATTTGGCGTCTTATAAATCTTGTCAAAATCAAGATAAGCCTAAAAAATCCAACCATCCACAGAGACAGATCCATTTTCTTTAGTATACCATTGCCTTTATTGTACTATATGACTCATTTTCCCTTTTCACAGTCATATTCACATGACTTGGAAAAATAAGCTCCCACTTTGCCCCCCCCCAGGTTTCTGCCGAAATTACGCCCCCGGGGACACTTTTTGGGCATGACAACAACGCTATATTTTTTTGAATGTAAGGCTTTCTAGGACATAACCCTAAATAAACCCTCTCTTTTTGTATATCGAAACCAAGCTACGCCTTTGTTTCTCTTTCAGTCATAATGAAAGCTAAAATCACGGAAAAGTTCTAGAGTATGTAAGAAATTTCTACTCACGCCAATAAATATCAGTGCACAAGAGTTCAGGTAATCTCATTATGGTAATTAAAGTTTATGTCAAAATTAACTTTAGTATACGCGAACTTATTTTGGATTTTACTTTGGATTAGCCAGCTACTAAACCAAAACTAATTACTCCACTTTAAAAGCATGTATGGAAGAACAAAACGTGGACATGAATAAAATAAAAAAATAAGTGACATAAAACTTTTCGCAACATCAATGTAAAGGTTTAGAAATTTCAAAAAAAGATTACATAGCAACTCTTAGACAATATCTTTTTTCTATTTCATAAAGAATTAAAACGTATAGTCTTGTTAAATTCTAATGAAAAACTGGTTATCAAAAATAAATAAACTGTTTACCCTAATCTTTAAGTTTAAAATATAATATACATTTTTTTAAATAATTAGTTAAAAATTTTCGTAATTCAATTATTTGTACGCATATTACAGTTCGAACTATCAAGATCCTTGACCTTAAAAAAAAGAAGTAAACAGCCAAAAACAGGATTCCCAAAACAAAAACAGAATAAATGACGACATATAAGACTTATGTGGTAATCGCCAAAAACAATCTGCTAAGGTGTTCCAAAAACATGGGTCAACAGGGCAGTGTATTACTCATATTTTATTTTCCTTGAACGGCACTGCCCTACTGACACTCCATTTTTGAACAACTGGGGACAGCTGTGAGTCAAAAGACTCACAGTTCAAAATTACAGCCCCCCCTCTTGAGCAACAAGCAAAATAACTCGTTTTATGGAAAGCACTGATACCTCTCCTTTTTTTTCGTCACTAGCGAGGTATTGGAACATCGTCGAGAGCCGTTTGAGGGCTCATTTGAAAGACTATTTTCATATGTACGTGCTTTTTGTACGTTCGACTTAACGCAATCATAAAATGTCACATGGTACCAAAAAATAATAATTTGGGTGCCATTTTCAGTGTTAAAAGGCTGGGAAGCATTGAAAATATAACATCATGATCTCCCTGACTTACAATCCTTCATATTGTGTACTCCCCTTCTGGCCTCCTTAATAAGTTAAACAACCGTCTGCTGACTATCAAAAATTAGCTCGAGTGGCTAAACTAGCGGTGTCATTCCATTGAAAAATAAGACGGCAGGGGGAAGGGTCAAAACTCATCTTCAATATCTAGAGGGGGACAAGTTTGCTGGTGCTTTTCAATTTTTTCAACGGGACATTTTCAATGAAAATACTCCAAAAAGGTATTTTTCCAAAATATAAGCGAAAGCAAAAACCTTGAGGCGGGCCTAGGCACTCCTGTCTCCAACCCCCTACCTCCTCCTCCATCTCCAATTGAAATCCTAAACTAGCAGGCAGCCACAACATCGTAGAGAAATGTTTTAAGTCTCAATTCAAGGTCCTTGGTCATGTCAACCAACTTATTGTGGATTTATATTTGAAAAGAGTAAAAAAAAATACTGCATCGAATTTTTATTACATTTCGAGGTCATCCAATCAAAATTTTGAGATAGCCATTTTGTTCAGCGTAGTTGATTTCCAGATAGAAAATATGTTTTTGAGGAGGACACTCCCCCACACCCCTCAGGGCAAGTGTTTTAAGTTATGCCCTGTGGGCATATCAGGTTTTTTTATAGACAGAGTTGCCTTAGAACCTTCAAAAAAGTCTCATTCGATTGGAAAAACACCGGGATAGTGCCATTTTTAATCTTATAATGTGAGGGTCGCTCACATAGCCCCCCCCACGGCCCTCATTTATCGAAACACATTCAATCAAAATTTTGAGATAGTAATTTTGTTCCGCGTAGTTTATTTCCAGACAGACAATATGTTTTTGAGGAGGACACTCCCCCACAACCCTCAGGGCAAGGGCTTTAAGTTATGCCCTGGGGGCATATAAGGTTTCTATAGAAGGTGTTGTCGTAGAAACTTCAAAAAAGGCTCATTCGATTGGAAATTCAAAGGAATAGTGCCCTTTTTTATAAGTCGAAAGTGATTGGAGGGACACTCGCCCCCCCCCTCGCCCATCAGTCTCCAAAACCGATCCACTCAAAATTTTGTGACAGCCATTTTGTTCAGCGTAGTTGATTTCCAGATAGAAAAAACTTTTTTCAAGGAGGACACTCCCCCACACACCTCAGGGTTTTAAGTTTACACTGGGTTCAGTTAAGGTTTTTGGAGAAGGAGTTGTCGTAGAAACTTCAAAAAAAGCTAATTCGACTGGAAATTCAAAGGGCTAGTGCCCTTTTTAATAGTCAAAAGTGATTTGAGCGCAACTAACCCCCCTCTCACGCCCACCGTTTCCCCAAACACATCCAATCAAAATTTTTAGACATCCATTTTATTGAACGTAGTTTTAAGTTCTGGAAATTATGTCTTTGAGGATGACAGCTCTCCAACAGCCGTCAGGGCAAGGGTTGTAAGTTATGCCCTTGGGGTATATAAGGTTTTGTACAGACAACGTTGCCGTAAAAACTTCAGAAAGTCCTCATTCGATTGTAAATTTAAATGGCTAGTTCCCTTTTTAATAGTCAAAAGCGATTCTAAGGCAACTGACACCCCTTCCACGCTCACCATTTCCCCAAACACATCCAATAAAAGTTTTAGTACAGCCATTTTGTTCAACGTAGTTGAAAGTTCTGAAAATTATATATTTCAGCAGAACACTCCTCCCACAGTCTTCAGGGGCAAGGGTTATAATTTATGCCCTGTGGGCGTATATGGTTCTTATGGAAGGACTGTTTGTATAAACTTCAGAGAGGGCTCATTTGATTGGAAATTGAAAGTTCTAGTTCACTTTTTAAGCGCCAAAGGATATTGGAGGTTAACCAGCTTCCCCTCTTAACCCTGTTCCTCCAAATGCATTCAATACAAGTTTTAAGATAGCTATTTTGTTAAAAATAGTTCAAAGATCATATAACAAAAAGTCCGGTATTGACATACTCCACCAGGGTCCGGGGCAGGCGTTGTAAGTTATACCCTGGGGGCATATATGGATCTTATGGAAGGGATGCTCGTGTGAACTTCAAAAAGGGATCAGTTGATTGGAAACTGAAAGTTCTAGTTCACTTTTTAAGAGTCAAAAGAGATTGGAGGGAACCTAGCCCCCCCCCTTCTCCACGGCCTTTTTCCTCCAACCGCGCAGAGAACAACTTTGAGATAGATTTTTTTAAAAATTGTTGTAATACCGTATAACGAAACCTCAGTGGACAACACAGCCCCCATGGCCTGTGGGCAGGTGTTTTAAGTTATGCCCTAGGGGAACATATGGTATTGAAGGGATGCTCGTAAAAATTCAGAGATGGCTCATTTGATTGGAAATTGAAAGTTCTAGTTAAGCTTGTTTGACTCAAAACAGATTGGAGTGCAACTACCCCCCCACGCCCATGTTCCCCCCCCTACCTCCCCTAAAATTTTTTGCGATGACTGATGGTCTAAATTTCTAACAAGTCAGATTGCCGAATAACTGGGGTCGCTACAAGCCCCCCGGGCCGAGGGGCAGACGGTGTAAGTTATGCTCTGGGGCACATATTGTTCATATGAAATAGATGCTCGTATAAACTTCAGAGAGGGCTCATTTGATTGGATATTGAAAGTTCGAGCTCACTTTTTAAAAGTCAAAAGAGATCCGATGGCAGCTATCCCAAAATCCATCTGATGAAAATTTTGAGATAGACATCTTGGTAAAAATAGTTCAAAGGTCGGATAAGAAAAAATCCGGTGTCAATGGAACCCCCCAGGGCATAGGGGAAGGCGTTCTAAGTTATGTTCTAACGGCATGTATGGTTCTTATGAAAGGGATACTCGTATAAACTTCATAGGGGACTCCTTTGATTGGAAATTGAAAGTTCTAGTTCACTTTTTAAGCGTCAAGAGAGTTAAACTAGCCCCCCCCGCTGTTTTTTACCCCAAACCGTCCCCTACAAATTTTGAGATAGCTAGTGTTTTGGAAGTTGTCAAAAAATTAGGCAACATAAACACTTCCAAGAGCCCGGGGGATAGGCGTTGTAAGTGTTGTCCTGGGGGCGTATATGGTTTTTATGAAAGGGATGCTCGTATAAACTTCAGAGGGGGCTCATTTGATAGGAAATTGAAAGTTCTAGTTCAATTTTTAAGAGTAAAAAGATATCCGAGGGCAACTAGGCCGCCCCACAGACCAGTTTTTCCCCAAGCCCATCTGATAAAATTTGTATAATAGCGATTTCAGTAAAAATAGTTCAATGGTCAGATAAGAAAAATTCCTGTGTCAACGGAACTCGCCAGGGCCTGGAGGCAGGCTTTATGAGTAATGCTCAAGGGGCCTATATAGTTTTTTTGGAAGGGATGCTCGTATAAATTTTGGAGAGGGCTCATTTGATTTGAAATTGAAAGTTCTCATTTACTTTTTAAGAGTCAAATGAGATCGGAGGGCAACTAGCCCAATCCCCCCTCCTCCACGCCCGCCATGCATTAGATAAAAATTTTGAGATAGACATATTGTTAAAAATAGTTCAAAGTTCTGATAACAAAAAACTCCGGTGTCAGCACAGCCCTCCCGGGCCCGGGGGTAGGTGTTTTAAGTTAAGCCCTGGGGACATATATGGTTGTTATGGAAGGGATGCTCGTATAAAATTCCTAGAGGGCTCATTTGATTGGAAATTGAGATTTTTAATTCACTTTTTAAGAGTTAAGAGTGATCAGAGGGTAGCAGCCTCCACTCACACCCCATTTATTTTTTTTCCCAGAGGCACTTCATATAGAAGGGGTCGTCGTATAAAATTCAAAGGGGGCTCATTCGATTGGAAATTGAGAGTACTAGTGCCCTTTTTAAGAGTCAAAAGTGATCAGAGGGCAGCTGGCCCCCAAAGCCCTTTTTCCCCAAGTACATCTGATAAAAAATTTGAGGTAGCCATTTTGTTAAAAATAGTTGAAAGATCATATAACAAAAACACCTTTACGTATGGTCATTTTGTTAAAAATAGTTCAAAGAACAGATAAGAAAAACTCTTGTGTCAATACATCTCCCTCCCTCCCAAGGCCCGGGAAAGGCGTTGTAAGTATTGCTCTGGGGGAATATATGGTTCTTACGGAAGGTATGCTCGTATAAACTTCAGAGAGGGTTCACTTGAATGGAAATTAAAAGTTGTAGTTCATTTTCTCAGAGTGAAAAAAGATCAGAGGGAACGTAGCCCCTCCCGCCCTCCACTACTTTGGAAGTATCGGATGAACAAACCCATTCGATGAAAATATCAGGTGAACATTTTGTTAAAAATAGTTCAACCATCAGATATTAAAAATCCAGGGTCAACATAACCCCCCCGGGCCCAGGGATAGGTGTTGTAAGTTATGCTCTGGGGATATAAATGGTTCTTATAGAAGGGATACTTGTATAAACTTCAGAGAGGGCTCCTTTGATTAAAAATAGAAAGTTCTAGTTCACTTTTAAAGAGTCAAAAGAGACCGAAGCTTAATCGAGTTCCCTCACGCCCTTTTTCCCCAGACCCATCCTATTAAATCTTTGATATAGAAATTTTGTTAAAAATATTTCAAACATTAAATAATGAAAACTCCGAGGTTGACAAAAACCCATTTTTTCACTTTGATATTGTTTCTTTGATATCAGATCTGATAGTTTAATGAATATTTGATTTTTTTAAAAGTATGATTTTGAAATAAGGAATTTTTAAAAACTTGAAATTTTTGAAATCAAAATGAACAAAAATGAATTAAAAAAAAATTACTAAAAATAATTTTTTAAAATAAAATTAAATAAAATTTTTAAATTAAGCAAAGAATATAAAAATACATTTTAAAATTAAAATTTAAAACGACCAGAAATTAATATTAAATAATAAGTGGAACCCAAAACGAACAAAAATTAAATATGCAATAATAGCAAAAACATTCAACAAGTAATAATATAAATGAATAAATAGATTTCAAAGCGAGTAATGCTTAGATTGAATATGAATATCAAGCTTAAAATAAAAAAAAATTCCTATTGAAGTATAAATGAAACTTAAAACGAACAAAAATTAAATAAACAATCAATGCAAAAAAACATACAATATATATTAATGTAAATTAATAAATAAATCTTAAAACGAGTGAAAATTTCAATGAATATGCAAATCAAGCTTCAAACGAAGAAAAATCACCACAAACAAGAGTTTGGATGTGACCACCTTCTATCATTGTAAATGTCTAAAACCTACTGCGCCATTGCGCTTTAATGAAAACTATATGCGTCTTGAACAGTATTGGAAAGTATAAACAAAATCAAATTGAATATTTGATGAATAATGATATTAATTGTTGAAAGATCCATCGGTTAAAGAATTTATTTCACTATAATTGTATTTGTATTTTCAATACTGTAAGAACTGGGAAAGAAAATATTTGTAATATAATCCGTTTTCAGTTAAGAGCCAATGACTCAGCAGGCTTTTGGTTTTATTTACAGTTAGGAAAGGAGGCAGTATCCAAACAATTGTCTGTAGGGAAACTATATTCGTCTTTAACAACTTTAAACAGAGCTAATAAATTAAACTGAATATTTTATGTATAATGATTTTAATTATTGAAAGCTCACCAGTTCAAAATTTTTCAATAATTTTAATGTTTATTTTCAATATTAAGTACAAAAGAAAGTAGGAATGCATCTATTGACACAGGGGGGCACCACTGCTGCCATCTATAACCGGTCTAACTGTACAAGATCACGTATCTCCTTCTAGGCCAATCAGGGACTTGGAATACTGACGGAAGTTTACAAAATTGCCAAATAAGAGCGAGTCTAACGAAACAAAATTATTGATCTCCGAAGGGGACAAGATCAGACTAGATTTTTGTGGAACTGATTTGCATAATCGCCAATGATGGAAATCTGACGGGGATTTCTAATGTATCATGAGGGGAATTAAGAAACTAAAAGGCTTAATTTTCTTTGGTCTGAGAGATAAATTCTGGAATTATTTCGAAGCCTTAATGGTTTAACTAGGACAAATAATATCAATTACTTGGGAGAAACAGATTGAGTCAATTAGATAAATTACTTGGACGAAACAAATTGAGACATTTTAGTGGATTATTTGGGCGAAACAGATTGAGATATTCTAGGGTATACATTTGGAAGAAGTAGAAAAGAAAAAGGTAAGGCATCTCAGGGAATGCTAACTCTATTAGGAGATACATATTATTTTTTATTCGGGAGGTTCTCGATGGTAATCTGTTTAATACACAAGTAACATTTGAAGTGTTGTAAGTTCACCTATCCCAACCTCGAAGGCCCCCCCAAATTTTAGCCCCCACCCCCCATTTTTTTAATACTTTCATAAGTTTTTTTTTTATTTTTTTTGTAACTTTTCGTAAGATGATATTTTTCAACTTTTCATGAAACGTCTTCGAATGAGATAAAACATACTTAAAAAATAAAAAAATCACATTGAATATTTGCACAATTTGTTAGAATGATAACAATTTATCTGTTATTAGTAACAAGTTTTCTGGCAATGATACCAAATTTTTTTTTTGAAGTAACGATTTTTTTCATTTACGATATTAAGTTTTCAGACAAAAATAGCAAGTTTTCCTTATCACTAACAAATATTTCTCTTAGAAGTATCAACATTTTTCCATAGTACTAACAAACTTTTACTTAACACACTCAAATTTCTCTTCGAAGTATCAGCATTTTCCCTTAAAACTAACAAACTTTTACTTAACACACTCAAATTTCTCTTAGAAGTAATAGGTATTTTCTTAATAGTAACCTATTTTTCCTAAAAGCAACAACCTTTCCGTCAATGATAATAACTTTCTCTTAAAAGAAACAATTTTTCGTCAATGATAAGTAGTTATCAGTTAGAAGTAACAAGTTTCCTGTCAATGATACCTAATTTTTTTTTAGAAGTAACAATTTTTCGTTATGATAACAAGTTTTCTGCCAGAAGTAGCAATATTTCCTTAACACTAACAAACTTTCTCTTCGAAGCATCAATATTTTCCATTAATACTAACAAACTTTTACTTAACACGCTCAAATTTCTCTTAGAAGTAACAGGTATTTTCTTAACAGTAATAAATTTCATCTAATAGCACCAAGTTTTCCGTTAAAGATAACGAATTTCTCGCAGAAGTAACAATTTTTTTGTTATGATAACAAGTTTTCTGTCAGAAGTAGCAAGTTTTCATTAACACTAACAAATTTTATCATCAGAGTAACAACATTTTCATTACAACTAACAAACTTTTACTTAACACACTCAAATTTCTCTTAGAAGTAATAGGTACTTTCTTAACAGTAACATATTTTTTCTAATAACACCAACCTTTCCGGCAATGATAATAAATTTCTCTTAAAAGTCACAATTTTTCATCATTGATAACTAGTTATCAGTTAGAAGTAACAAGTTTTCTGCTAATGATACCAATTTTTTTTAGAAGTAAGAATTTTTTGCATTTATGATAACAATTTTTCTGTCAGAACTAACAAGTTTTCCTTATCAATATCAAATTTTCTCATCAGAGTAACAACTTTTTCCTTAATACAAACAAATTTTTACATAACACACTCAAATTTATCTTATAAGTAACACCTATTTTCCTAACTGTAACAAATTTCTTCTAATAGCACCAAGTTTTCCGTCAAATGTGACGAATTCCTCCTAGATGTATCAATTTTTTCACTGATAACAAGCTATATGCTAGAAACACCGAGTTTTCCATCAAAGATAACACATTTCTCATAGAAGTATCAATTTATTTCACTGATACGAAATTCTTATAGAAGTAACAAGTTTTCTGTCCATGATAACAAGTTTTCTGTCAGAAGTAGCAAGTTTTCTTTATCACTAACACATTTTCTGTCAGAAGTATCAAGTTCTCCTTAATACTAACAAACTTCTACTTAACACACTCAAATTTCTCTTAGAAGTAATAGGTAGTTTCTTAACAGTAACATATTTTTCTAAAAGAACCAACCTTTCCGTCAATGATAATAAATTTCTCTTAAAAGAAACAATTTTACGTCAATGATAACTAGTTATCAGTTAGAAGTAACAAGATTTCTGTCAATGATACCATTTTTTTTAGAAGTAACGATTTTTTAGTTATGATAACAATTTTTCTGTCGGAAGTAGCAAGTTTTCCTTATCACTAACAAATTTTCACCATCGAAGTAACAACTTATTCCTTAATACTAATAAACTTTTACTTAAAACAATTAAATTTCTCTTAGAAGTAACAGTTTTTTTTCTTGGCGGTAACAAATTTCTTCTAATAGACCCAAGTTTTCCATCAAGATAACAAATTTCTCCTAAAAGTGACAAGTTTTCTGTCAATGATACCAATTTTTTTTACAAGTAACAATTTTTTCGTTTATGATAACAAGTTTTCTGTCAGAAGTAGCAAAATTTTTTTAACACTAAAAATTATTCTCTTCGAAGTATCAACATTTTCCATTAATACTTAGAAACTTTTACTTAAAAAACTCAAATTTCTCTTAGAAGTAACAGATATTTTCTTAATAGTAACATATTTTTTCAAATAACACCAACCTTTCCGTCAATGATAATAAATTTCTCTTAAAGGTAACAAATTTTCATCATTGTTAGCTAGTTATCAGTTAGAAGTAACAAGTTTTCTGGCAATGATACCAGAATTTTTTAGAAGTAACAATTTTTCATTTTTGATAACAAATTTTCTGCCAGAAGTAGAAAGATTTTCTCAACACTAACAAATATTCTCTTCGAAGTACCAACATTGTCCATTTAAAGTTACAAACTTTTACTTAACATACTCAAATTTCTCTTAGAAGTAACAGGTATTTTCTTAACAGTAAAAAATTTCTTCTAATAGCACCAACTTTTCCCTCAAAGATAAAAAATTTCTCATAGAAGTATCATTTTTTTTTCACTGATAACAAGTTATCATCTAGAAGTAACAAGTATTCTGTCAATGATACGAAATTTTTTCTTAAAATTATTAGTTTTTTTGTTTTGATAACAACTTTTTTGTCAGAAGTAGCAAGTTTTCATTATCACTAACAAATTTTCTCCATCGCAGTAACAACTTATTCCGTAATACTAATAAACTTTTATTTAAAACACTTGAATTTCTTTTAGAAGTAACAGTTTTTTTCTTAGCAGTAACAAATTTCTTCTATTATCACAAAGTTTTCCAACAAAGATATAAAATTTCTCTTAAAAGTGACAATTTTTGACAATGATAACAACTTTTAGGTTAGAAGTAGAATGTTTTCTGTCAAAGATACCAAATTTTTCATAAAATTTTATAATTTTTTTCGTTTATGATAACAAGTTTTCTGTCAGAAGTAGAAGTAGTTTTCCTTAACACTAAAAAATTTTCTCATAAGAGTAACAACTTTTTCCTTAATACTAACAAACATTTACTTAACACACTCACATTTCTCTTAGAAGTAATAGGTATATTCTTAACAGTAACATATTTTTTCTAATAGCACCAACCTTTCCGTCAACGATAATAAATTTTTCTTTAAAGTAACGATTTTTCGTCATTGATAACTAGTTATCAGTTAGAAGTAACAAGTTTTCTGGCAATGATACAATTTTCTCGTTATGATAACAAGTTTTCGGCCAGAAGTAGCAAGATTTCCTTAACACTAACAAATTTTCTCTTCGAAGTATCAACCTTTTCCATTAATACTAACAAACTTTTACTTAACACACTCTTATTTCTCTTAGAAGTAACAGGTATTTTCTTAACAGTAACAAATTTCTTTTAATAGCACCAAGTATTCCGTCAAACATAACAAATTTCTCATATAAGTATCAATTTTTTGTCACTGATAATGAATTATCAGAGGCAACGCTGTAGCGTTGCCTATAGTAAAGTCCATACGGCTCCAATGGTTTATTATTATTATTATTATTATTTTTTTCCCAGAGGCACTTTATATTGAAGGGGTCGTCTAAGAAACTTCAAAGGAAATCGAGAGTTCTAGTACCCTTTTTATGATTAAAAAATGATTGGATGGCAACTAGCCCCCCACGCCCATCATTCCCCCAAACACATCCAATCAAAATTTTGAGATAGCCATTTTGTTCAGCGTAGTTGATTTTCAGATAGAAAATATATTTTTGAGGAGGACACTCCCCCAAAACCCTTAGGGCAAGGGTTATTAAGTTAATCCATAGGGGCATATAAGGTTTTTATAGAAGGCGTTGTCGTAGAAACTTAAAAATAGGCTTATTGGATTGGAAATTAGAAGGCTAATGCTCTTTTTATTAGTCGAAAGTGATTGGAGTGCAACTAGCCCCCCCACGCCCATCATTTCCCCAAACACATCCAAGCAAAATTTTGAGATAGCCATTTTGTTCAGCGTAGTTGATTTCCAGATAGAAAAAATATTTTTGAGGAGGACACTCCACCGCAAACCTCAGGGCAAGGGTTCTAAGTTATGCCCTGGGGGCATATAAGGTTTTTATAGAAGGTGTTGTCGTAGAAATTTCAAAACAGGCTCATTCGATGGGAAACTAAAGGGCTAGTGCCCTTTTTAATAGTCGAAAGGGATTGGAGTGAAACAAGCCCCCCCCACGCTCATCATTTCCCCAACCCCATCCAATCAAAATGTTGAGAGAGTCATTTTGTTCAGCGTTGTTGATTTCCAGATAGAAAATATGTTTTTGAGGAGGACACTCCCCGACGACCTTCAGGACAAGGGATTTAAAAGATGCCCTGGGGGCATATAAGGTTTTATAGAAGGCGTTGTCATAGAAACTTCAAAAAAGGCTCATTCGATTGAAAATTCAAAGGGATAGTACCAATTTTAATAGTCAAAAGTGATTAGAGGGCAACTAGCCCCCCCACGCCCATCATTCTCCCAAAACTATCCAATACAAATTTTGAAATAGCCATTTTGTTCAGCGTAGTTGATTTTCAGATAGAAAATTTTTTTTTGAGGAGGAAAATCCCCCACAACCCTCAGGGCACGTGTGTTAAGTTATGCCCTGGGGACATATAAGGTTTTTATAGAAGGTGTTGTCATATAAACTTCAAAAAGGGCTCATTCGATTGGAACTTCAAAGGGTTAGTGCCCTTTTAACTATTCGAAAGTAATTAGAGGGCAACGAGCCCCCCACGCCCATCATTCCCCAAAACATATCCAATCGAAATTTTGAAATATCCATTTTGTTCAGCGTAGTTGATTCACAAATAGAAAATATGTTTTTGAGGAGGAAAATCCCCAAGAACCCTCAGGGCACGGGGTTTAAGTTATGCCCTGGGGGCATATAAGGTTTTATAGAAGGAGTCGTCGTAGAAACTTCAAAAAAGGCTCATTCGATTGGAAATTCAAAGGGATAGTGCCCTTTTTAATAGTCGAAAGTGATTGGAGGGCAACTAGCAACCCCCATGCCCATCAGTCCCCCAAACACATCCACTCTACATTGTGAGAGAACCATTTTGTTCAGCGTAGTTGATTTAATAAAAGAAAATATGTATTTTAGGAGGAAACTTCCCCACAACCCTCAGGGCAAGGGTTTTAAGTTATGCCCTGGGGGCATATAATGTTTTTGTAGAAGGCATTGTCGTAGAAACTTCTAAAAAGGCTCATTCGATTGGAAATTCAAAAAGCTAGTGCCCTTTTTAATAGTCGAAAATGATTGTAGGGCAACTAGCCCCCCCCCCCCCGCCCATCATTTCCCCAATCCCATCCAATCAAAATTTTGAGATAGGCATTTTGTTCAGTGTAGTTGATTTTCAGATAGAAAATATATTTTTGAGGAGGACAATCCCCAACAACCCTTAGGGCAAGGGTTTTAAGTTATGAACTTGGGGCATATAAAGTTTTTGTAGAAGGCGTTGTCGTAGAAACTTCAAAAAAGGCTCATTCGATTGGAAATTCAAAGGGCTAGTGCACTTTTTAATAGTCGAAAGTGATTGGAGGGAAACTAGCCCCATCACGCCTTTTTTTCCCCCAAAAACATCCAATCAAAATTTTGGGATAGCCATTTTGTTCAGCATAGTTTATTTTCAGATGGAAAATATGTTTCTGAGGAGGAAACTCCCCCACAATCCTCAAGGCAAGGGTTTTAAGTTGTACCCTGGGGGCATATAAGGTTTTCACAGCAGGTGTTGTCGTAAAAATTTCAAAAAAGGCCCGTTCGATTGGAAGTATAAAGGGCTAGTGCCCTTTTCAATAGTCGAAAGTGATTTGAGGGCAACTAACCCCCCTCTCACGCCCACCTTTTCCCCAAACACATCCAATCAAAATTTTGAGACAACCATTTTATTAAACGTAGTTTTATGGTCTGGAAATTAGGTCTTTGAGGATGACAACTCTCCCACAGCCGTCAGGGCAAGGGTTGTAACTTAAGGATTCTCCGAATCCTTCATATTATTTTTATGGAAGGGATACTCGTATAAACTTTAGAAAGGGCTCATTAGATTGGAAATTGAAAGTTCTTGTTCACTTGTTAAGAGTCAAAAGAGATTGGAAGGCACCTAGCCCCCGCCTTAAATGTATCAGATAAAATTTTTGTTAAAAATAGTTGAAAGGTTAATTAATAAAACTCTGGCGTCGACAAAACCCCCCCGGGCCCGGGGCAGGCCAGGATACTCGTATAAACTTCAGAGAGGGCTCTGTTGATTGGAATTTGGAAGTTCTAGTCCAGCTCTTATGGGTCAAAATAGATCGAAGGGCAACTAAACCCTTCCCCTCCCCCACGCCCTTTTTCCCCACTCCTCCCTTTGAGGGCAACTAACCTCCCTCTCACGCCCAACTGGTCCCCACACACATCCAATCACAATTTTGCGGCAGCCATTTTATTGGGGGAGCATATTCCACGGCTGAGAAGTTTATGCATGGTTAACTTTAACGCGACGGACTTATCAGCAGGAAAAGAAAATGTTTTGCGAGGGGATATGAATTTCCTAGGGTCGATTTTTACAAATCTGAATTATTCAGGGAGGAGACAACTAAACCCATTAAATACCATTAAAAATTTTACGTCTGAATGTAACGGGAATAAATAATCAATGTAAATGTCAGAGGTAGCACTTCAGGTTCCTTTAGACGATTTTGTTCGTGTCTTTTGAAACAAGACATTTTCAAGACTGATTAATTTCATTTTTATTACTTTCTCTGTGGCTGCTCAATTATGCACGTTAGGTGGGAGAAGAACCCCCACCACTGTCTCCGCCAAGTTTTCAGTTATTATCTCACTCATTAGAAATGAACGCAATGCGATACAAGTATAAATCAAAATAAAATCAACAACTCAATATAACCGGGGAATACAAGGTTTTTATATAAGGCATTGTCGTAGAAATTAAAAAAAAGGCTCAGTCGATTGGACATTCAAGGGGCTAGTGTCCTTTTTAATAGTCCAAAGTGATTGTAGGGCAACTAGCCCCCCACGCCCGTCCGTTCCCCACACACCGGCCATCAAAATTGTGCGATCTCCAGTTTGTTCCGCGTATTTGATTCTTTGTTAGAACATATGATTTTGAGGGGGATATTCCCCCACACTCTTCTATGCAAGGGTTTTAAGGTAGACCCTGGGGGCATATAATGATTTGATAGAATGCGTAGTCTTATAAAATTAAAAAAAGTTTCACTGGATTGGCAATTCAAAGGGCTGGTGCCCTTTTAACAGTCGAAAGTGATTTGAGGCCAACTAACCCTCCTCTCACGCCCACCTTTTCCCCAAACACACCCAATCAAAATTTTGAGACAACCATTTTATTAAACCTAGTTTTTAATTCTGGAAACTAGGTCTTTGAGGAGGACAACTCCCCCACAGCCCTCAGGGCACGAGTGGCAACTTAAGGATTCTCTGAATCCTTCATATTATTATCCGAATCCTCCTCCTTCATATTCTTCTGGACGGGTTGCTCGTATACACTTGAGAGAGTGCTCATTTGATTGGAAATTGAATGTTTTTGTTCACTTTTTAAGAGTCAAATGAGATCGGAGGGCAACTAGCCCCATCCCCCCTCCACACCCAAAACCCCGCAGATAAAAATTTGAAGATAAACAGTTTACGAGTCGAAAGCGAGTGGAGGTGACATCGCCCCCCAAACCGATCAGTCCCCCCCACACCTCCAATCAAAAGTTTGAGAGAGCCATTTTGTTCCGCGGAGCTGATTTCCAGATAGAAAATTTATTTTTGAGGAGGACACTCCCCCAGAACTCTAAAGGCAAGGGTTTTAAGTTATGCTCTGGGGGCATATAAGGTTTTTATAGAAGGTGTTGTCGTAGAAACTTCAAGAAAGGCTCATTCGATTGGAAGTTCAAAGGGCTATTGTCCTTTTTAATAGTCGAAAGTGATTTGAGGGCAACTAACCCCCTCCCCCTCTCAACGTTCCCCCAAACACATCCAATCAAAATTTTGAGAAAGCCATTTTGTTCCTTGTAGTTGATTCTTAGATAGAAAATATTTTTTTGAGGAGGACACTCCCCAACAACCCTCAAGGCAAGGGTTTTAAGTTATCCCCTGGGGGCATATAAAGTGTATATATAAGGAGGTGTCGTAGACACTTCAAAAAAGGTCCATTTGATCAGAAATTTAAAGGGCTAATACCCTTTTAACAGTCAAAAGTGACTTGAGGGCAACTAACTCCCCTCTCACGCCCATCTTTTCCCCAAACACATCCAATCAAAATTTTGAGACACCCATTTTATAAACATAGTTTGAATCAAATAAAATAACTACAAACAAGAGTTAGGGTATCGCCTCACTGCAGAAACCTAAAATCCCGAACGAACATAAATTAAAATTAACTATCTTACAAACTTAAAGATAACCGGTGCAAACGTAAATAAGTGAAAAAATCTTATAAAACTTCAATATTTTTTTATCATTTTTCCCCCAGAGGTGCTTTATATGCAAGGGTTAAAAAAAACTTTTTGTTAAAAATAGTTGAAAGGTTAAGTAACAAAACTCTGGTGTCGACAAAATCCTCCAGGTCCCAGGGGCATGACGAGATTCTCGTACAAACCTCAGATATGGCTCATTTGATTAGAAATGGGAAGTTCTAGTCCAGCTCTTAAGAGTCAAAATTGATCTAAGGGCAAATAAGCCCCCACGCTCGTTTTCCTCAACCCTTCTTTTGAATTAATTCTGTTTAAACCTGAAGGCCCAATGAGAGTTAGAAAGTTTTGGTATTAACACACACCTTTTAGGCATCTGCTCTCCTCCCTAGCAAGGAAAGAAACAGAGAGTGTAAGGCAGTGGCGGAACCAGGGGAGGGACGACGGGGTGCCCCCCTAACGTAGTCTAAAGAAATGTAATTAACTTAATTAACGCAAGATTGTGTTAATTAAACTTGCTATTTTTTCAATCCATTCATTGTTGTCAAGCGCTGTTCACAAGTTATGCAAGCTGTCTATTGTTCATATATAAGGTTTTTATCAAAGAGGTAATCTTATAGACTTTGAAAAAAGCCTCATTCGATTTCAATTCAAGGTTCTAGATCCGTTTTTTAAAGTCAAGAATAATCGGAAGGTAATCAACCCCCATGCCATAAAAAATTTAAAATTTTTGAAATAAAAACGAAAAAAAATTAATAAAAAAAAACTTTCCTAAAAATAATTTTTTAAAATAAAATTAAAGGTAATTTTAAACTTAAGCTCAGCAGATAAAAATACCTTTTCAAATTAAAAATCAAAACGACCAGAAATTACTATTAAGGAACAGATAAAAACAAAAACGAACAGAAATTAAATAAGAAATCACAGCAAAAAACAATCAACAATTAACATTATAATTGAATTAATAGGTCTTCAAGCGTGTAGATTGAATATGAATATCAAGCTTAAAACGAAAACAAATATTTTGCTATTAAAGTATAAATGAAACTTAAAACGAACAGAAATTAAATAAACAATCAATGCGAACAAACATACAATATATATTAATGTAAATGAATAAATTAATCTTAAAAGGAGTGAAACTTAAATTGAATATGCAAATCAAGTTTGAATCGAATAAAAATAACTACAAACAAGAGTTTGGGTATCGCCTCACTGCAGAAGCCTAAATCATACTGAGTCATTGGCGCTGTACTGAAAACGAATTATATTACAAATGTTTTCTTTTGTACTTAATATTGAAGATAAATCTTAAAATTACCGTAAAATTTTGAACTGATGAGCTTTCAGCAAATAATATCATTATACATAAAACATTCAGTTGAATTTATTAGTTCTTTCCAAGAATGGTCAAGACAAATATAGTTTCACTACAAACAAACTTTGGATACTGCCCCCTTCTTTAACTGTAAAAACCTAAAGCTTTCTGCGTCATTGGCGCTTCCCTGAAAAAGAATTACTCGTATATTACAAATTTATTATTTTCCAGTTCTCACAGAATTGAAAATGAAAATAAAAATTACAGTGAAAAAAAGAAAATCTTAAACTGATGGATCTTTCAACAATTAATATCATTACATATATAATATTGAATTTGATTTTGTTTATACTTTCCAAGACTATTCAAGACTCATATAGTTTTCGGTAAGGAGCCAATGACGCAGTAGGTTTTAGGCCTCTGTAGTGAGGTGATACCCAAACTCTTGTTTGTAGTTATTTCTATTCGATTCAAACTGGATTTGCATATTCAATTTAAGTTTCACTTGTTTTAAGATTTATTTATTCATTTACATTAATATATATTGTATGTTTGTTCACATTGAATGTTTATTTAACTTTTGTTCGTTCTAAGTTTCATTTATACTTTAATTGCAAACTATTTTTTTTCGTTTTAAGCTTGATTTTCATATTCAATCTAATCATTACTCGCTTTCAGATCTATTTATTTATTTATATTATTACTTATTGTGTGTTACTTGCTATGATTGTTTATTTAATTTCTGTTAGTTTTGGGTTTCATTTATTCTTTAATAGTAATTTCTGGTCGTTTTGAGTTTGAATTTTAACAGGTAATTGTATCTCCTGAGCTCAAATTTAAAATTGTCTTTACTTTTCTTGGAAAGACTTATTTTGCGGAAAGTTTTTTTTAATTAATCTGCTAGAAGTAACAAGTTTTATGTCAAAGATACCAAAGTTTTCTTAGAAGTAACAATTTTTTCGTTATGATTACAAGTTTTCCGTCAGAAGTAGGAAGTTTTCTTTATCAAACAAACTTTCTCCTAGAAGTAACAAGCTACTCCTTAATACTAATAAACTTTTACGTAACACACTCAAATTTCTCTTAGAAGTAACAGTTTTTTCTCTTAGAAGTAACAATTTTCGTTATGATAACAAGTTTTCTGCCAGAAGTAGCAATATTTCCTTAACACTAACAAACCTTCTCTTCGAAGTATCAATATTTTCCATTAATGCTAATGAATTTTTACCTAACACGCTCAAATTTTTCAAAAAAGTAACAGATTTTTTCTTAATAGTAATAATTTTTTTCTCCTTCCACCAAGTTTTCCGTCAAAGATGAAAAATTTTTAATATAAGTATCAAGTTTTTCTTTATGATAACAAGTTTTCTCTCAGAAGTAGCAAGTTTTCATAAACCCTAAAAATTTTCTCATCAGAGTAACAATTGTTTACTTAATACTAACAAACTTTTACTTAACACACTCAAATTTTTCTTAGAAGTAATAGGTATTTTCTTAACAGTAACATATTTTTTCTAATAACACCAACCTTTCCGTCAATTATAATAAATTTTTCTTATAACTAAAAATTTTTCATCATTGATAACTAGTTATCAGTTAGAAGTAATAAGTTTTCTGGCAATGATACCAAATTTTTTTTAGAAGTAACAATTTTTTGTTATGATAACAAGTTTTCTGTCAGCAGTAGCAAGTTTTCCTTATCAATAACAAATTTTCTCCATCGAATGACAACATTCCTTGACCCTTGTCGCTGCTGGCCACATCTGCCGTGACTGCCGCAAAGGTCCACTCCGCTAATAATTTGGTGCATTTTTGCATGTACTAGGTTATGCGCGGGCACGTAATGTAGAGTAAATTAACCTTAAAAATGAAAAAAACCAACTTTATTATAAAAAATATGCAAAAAATTAACATTAAAAATTAATAAAATCCAACTTTATTAAAAAAAATATGCGAACATATACCCAAGTATTAGCGGAGTGGACCGTTGCGGCGGTGACAGCCGCTGTGGCGAGCAGTGACACGGGTCGTGGACTGTCGTTACTTCGATGGAGAAAATTTGTTAGTGATAAGGAAAACTTGCTACTTCTGACAGAAAACTTGTTATCATAACAAAATATTGTTACTTTAAAAAAAATTTAGTATCATTGCCAGAAAACTTGTTACTTCTAACAATTAACTGGTTATAAATGACGAAAAATTGTAACTTTTAAGAGAAATTTATTATCGTTGACGGAAAGGTTGGTGCTATTAGAAAACATATGTTACTGTTAAGAATATACCTATGACTTCTAAGAGAAATGTGAGTGTGTTAAGTAAATGTTTGTTAGTAATAGGCAGCACGCTAGCGCTGCCTAACAAAAGAACGATGTGGGCACACTGTGTTTTTTCTCCCCCGGGCACTTTGTATCGAAGGAGCTGTCGTAAAAACTTCAAAAAGGGCTCATTCGATTGGAAATTGGAGTGGCTAGTGCCCTTTTTAATAGTCGAAAGTGATTGGAGGGCAACTAGCCCCCCCACGCCCATTATTCCCCCAAACACATTAAAACGAAGTTTTAAGATATCCATTTTGTTCAATGTAGTTGATTTCCACATAGACAATATGTTTTTGAGGAGGACACTCCCCCAGAGCCCTCAGGGCAACGGTTTTAAGATATGCCCTGGGGGCATATAAGGTTTTTATAGAAGGCGTTGTCATAGAAACTTTAAAACAGGCTCATTCGATTGGAAATTCAAAGGGCTAGTACCCTTTTTTATAGTCGAAAGTGAGTGAAGGGCAACTACCCCCCCCAAGCCTATCATTCCCCCGAACACATCCAATCAAACTTTTGAGATAGCCATTTTGTTCAACATAGTCCAATTTCAGATAGAAATGTGTGTTTGAGATAGACACTCCCCCACAACCCTCAGGGAAAGGTTTTAAGTTTTGCCCTGGGGGCAGATAAGATTTTTAAAGAAGGCTTTGTCGTAGAAAATTCAAAACAGGCTAATTAGTTTGGAACTTCGAAGGGCTAGTACCATTTTTAATAGTCGAAAGTAATTGGAGGGCAACTAGCCCCCCCACGCCCATCATTCCCCCAAACACATCCAATCAAAATTTTGAGGTAACCATTTTGTTCAGCGTAGTTAATTTCTAGATAGAAAATATGTTTTTGAGGAGGACACTCCCCCACATCCCTCAGGGCAAGGGTTTTAAGTTATGCCCTGGGGGCATATAAGATTTTATAGAAGGCGTTGTCGAGGAAACTTCAAAACAGGCTCATTCGAAGGGAAATTCAAAGGGCTAGTAGCCTTTTTAAAAGTCGAAAGTGACTGGTGGGCAACTAGCCCCGCCCCACGCCCTTCATTCCCCAAACACATCCAATTAAAATTTTGAGATAGCCATTTTGTTCAGCGTAGTTGATTTCCAGATAGAAAATGTGTTTTTGAGGAGGACACTCCCCCACATCCCTCAGGAAAAGGGTTTTAAGTTATGCCCTGGGGGTATATAAGATTTTTAAAGAAGGCGTTGTCGTAGAAACTTCAGTAAAAGCTCATTCAACTGGAAATTAGAAGGGCTAGGGCCCTTTTTAATACTCGAAAGTGATTGGAGGGCAAATAGCCCCCCCCCACACCCATCATTCCTCTAAACACATCCAATAAAAATTTTGAGATAGCCATTTTGTTCAGGGTAGTAGATTTCCAGATAGAAAACATATTTTATTGAAATCTTTGTCGTAGAAACTTGAAAAGGGTTCATTTGATTGGAAATTCAAAGGGCTAGTGTCCTTTTTAATAGTTGAAAGTGATAGGACGGTAGGTACCCCCCCCCCCCTCTCACGCCCACCTTTCCCAAACACATCCAACTAAAATTTTGAGATAGCCATTTTGTTGAACGTAGTTTAAAGTTCGGGAAATTAGGTCTTTGAGGATGACAACCCCCTCAGAGCCCTCAGGACAAGGATTGTAAGTTATGCCCAAGGGCATATAAAGTTTTTTTTTTTTTTATAGAAAGCGTGTTCGTAGAAACTTCAAGAAGGGCTCATTCGATTAGATATTGAAATTGCTAGTGCCATTTTTAATAGACGAAAGTAATTGGAAGGCAACTAATACCCCTTCCACACCCGCCATTTCCCCAAACAAATTCAATCACTATTTTGAGATAGTCATTTTGTTCAACGCAATTAAACTTCAGGAAATTATACCTTTGAGCAGGACACTCCGCACACAGTCTTCAGAGCAAGGTTTATAAGTAATGCCCTGGGGGAATATAAGTTTTTATTGAAATCTTTGTTTCAGAAACTTGAAATAGGGCTCATTCGATTGAAAATTAAAAGGTCTAGTGCCCTTTTTTGTAGTCGACAGTCATTTGAGGCCAACTAGCCCCCCTCTCTCGCCCACCTTTTCCTCAAACACATCCAATCAAAATTTTAGATACCCATTTTGTTCAGTGTTGTGGATTTCCAGATAGAAGTTATGTTTATGAGGAGGACACTCCTCCACAACCCTCAGGGCAAGGGTTGTAAGTTATGCCCTGGGGGCATGAAAGGTTTTTACAGAACGCGTCGTCGTAACATTCAAAAAGGGCTCATTCGATTGGAAATTGAAATGGCTAGTGCCCTTTTCAATAGTCGAAAGTGATCTGAAGGTAACTAACACCTCTTCCACATCCACCATTTCCCCAAACATATCCAATCAAAATTTTTAGATAGTCATTTTGTTCCACGCAGTTTAAAGTTCAGGAAATTATACCTTTGACCAGGACACTCCCCCCAGTCTTCAGGGAAAGGGTTATAAGTTATCCCCTGGGGGCATATAAGGTTTTTATTAGAAGCGTTGTCGTAGAAACTTCAAAAGGGCTCATTTGATTGGAAATTGAAAGGGCTAGTGCCTTTTTTATAGTTGAAAGTGATTGAAGAAAGACTAACGCCCCTCTTACGCCCACCATTTTCCCAGCTACATCCAATCAAAATCTTGAGACAGCCGTTTTGTTTAACATAGTTGAAAGTTCTGGAAATTAGGTCTTAGAGGATGACAACCGCCCTAACAGCCCTTAGAGTAAGAGTTGTAATTTATGCCCTGGGGCATATAAGGTGTTTTAGGAAGTGTTGTCGTATAAACTCAAAAGGGGCTCATTTGATTGGAAATCTAAAGGCCTAGTGCCCTTTTTAATAGTCGAAATTGATCGGAAGGCTTGACATTTTTATAGTAAAGATCGATGTGGGTATAATGTATAATTTTTGTTGTTGTTGTTGTTGTTTAGACCAGGGCACTTTGTATAGAAGGAGTTGTCGTAAGAACTTCAAAAAGGGCTCATTCGACTGAAAATAGAAAGGGCTGATGCCCTTTTTAATAGTCGAAAGTGATTGGAAGGAAACTAATCCCCCTCCCCCCCCCACCCACCCCATTGGCTTTTTTTTTAAAAAATAAATTTTTCCATAATAATAAATCAAAATGCACTGTGTTAATGCTAATTCCCAACAAGGCATCTCAGCAATATCCCAAGAATGACTGAGGGTTTTATGTTCAAACTTTTGGGGCTGCCTCTGCTCTTAAAATTTGACCAAATCAAAATAGCGTAAGTTTATCCAACCTATCAAAGAAAGTAAACATATTTTTTTGCGAATGGTATCAAGTTTTCCATTTCAGGTCAACTAGACGAGTTATGAAACCAAATTAAACACTTCTATTTGCGTCCAGATTTTTAAGAGGGTGTATATTGTTAAAAATTGCGGAAATTTTTTCTCCAGCATACAAATAGCAGGCCAAACTATAAATCTTAAAAAAACGAAGATTTAAAGTATTATTTTCTGTTTCTCTGAAAAGACAATGTCAATATAAAACAAACATAAATTAATTAAGAAAACTTTTTCCACAAAATAAGTTTTTCAAAGAAAAGTGAAAAAAATACAAATGAATGTGTATTGTCAGGTTAATATACACATACTGATATTTAGTAATCGAAATGTTAATATTATTTGATTTATTAAAGTTATAAAAGTAAAAACACTTATATTTTTTCAGTAAAGTGCAAATTATGTTCTGGCCTTGGAAGGCATAGGGGTTTTGAGCCCTACTTATGTTAATTTCTGCTCGTTTTGAGTTTGACTCGGTTATTTATTATAATTTCGTTCGTTTTGGGTTTTATTTATTTATCGATGCTGATTTGGGGTAGTTTCACGCTTGGTAGATTATTTGATTTTATTTTTGCTCATTTTTTGTTTAATGGAGTTCTTTATTTTTCTTTTAAAAACATATTTTGTGGAAAAAGTTTTTTTTTAATTAATATTAAGGAAAAATTTGTTACTCTGATGAGGAAATTTGTTAGTGATAAGGAAAACTTGCTAATTCTGACAGAAAACTTGTTATCATAAATGAAACAATTGTTACTTCTATGAAAAATTTGGTATCGTTTACAAAAACTTGTGAAATTTAAGAGAATTTTTTTATCTTTGATGGAAAACTTGGTGCTATTAGAAGAAATTTGTTACTGCTAAGAAAAAAACCGTTACTTCTAAGATAAATTTAAGTGTGTTAAGTAAAAGTTTATTAGTATTAAGGAATAAGTTGTTACTTTGCCAGAGAAAATTTGTTAGTGATAAGGAAAACTTGCTACTTCTGAAAGAAAACTTGTTATCATAACGAAGAAACTGTTACTTCTAACAAAAATTTGGTATCATTGACAGAATACTTGTTACTTCTAGCAGATAACTTATCATCAGTGACAAAAAATTGATACTTCTATGAGAAATTTTTTATATTTGATGAAAAACTTGGTGCTATTAGAAGAAATTTATTACTATTAAGAAAATATCTGTTACTTCTAAGAGAAATTTGAGTGTGTTAAGTAAAAGTTTGTTAGTATTAATGGAAAAGCTTGATACTTGGAAAAGAAAATTTGTTAGTGTTAAGGAAATCTTGCTACTTCTGGCCGAAAACTTGTTATCATAACGAGAAAATTGTATTAGTGCCAGAAAAATTGTTACTTCTAACTGATATCTAGTTATCAATTATGAAAAATTGTTAATTTTGATAGAAATTTACTATAATTGAAGGAAAGGTTGGTGCTATTAGAAAAAATATGTTACTGTTAATAAAATACCTATTAGTTATAAGAGAAATTTGAGTGTGTTAAGTATAAGTATGTTAGTATTAAGGAAAAAGTTGTCACTCTTATGAGAAAATTTGTTAGTGTTAATGAAAACTTGCTACTTCTGACAGAAAACTTGTTATCATAAATGAAAAAATTGTTACTTCTATGAAAAATTTGGTATCGTTTACAAAAACTTGTCAATTTTAAGAGAAATTTTTTATCTTTGATTGAAAACTTGGTGTTATTATAGGAATTTTTTTACTGCTAAGAAAAAACCGTTACTTCTAAGAGAAATTTAAGTGTGTTAAGTAAAAGTTTATTAGTATTACGGAATAAGTTGTTACTTCGACGGAGGAAATTTGTTAGTGATAAGGAAAATTTGCTACTTCAGAAAGAAAACTTGTTATCATAACGAAAAAACTGTTACTTCTAAGAACAATTTGGTATCATTGACAGAATACTTGTTACTTCTAGCAGATAACTTATCATCGGTGCCAAAAAATTAATACTTCTATGAGAAATTTGTTATATTTGATGAAAAACTTGGTGCTATTAAACGAAATTTGTTACTGTTAAGAAAATATCTGTTACTTCTCAGAGAAATTTGAGTGTGTTAAGTAAAATTTTGTTAATATTAGTGGAAAATGTTGATACTTAGAAGAAAAAATTTGTTAGTGTTTAGAAAATCTTGCTGCTTCTGGCAGAAAACTTGTTATCATAACGAAAAAATTGTATTATTGCCAGAAAACTTGTTACTTCTAACTGATAACTAGTTATCAATTATGAAAAATTGTTACTTTTAAGAGAAATTTATTGTTACTGACGGAAAGGTTGGTGCTATTAGAAAAAATATGTTACTGTAAAGAAAATACTTATTAGTTCTAAGAGAAATTTGAGTGTGTTAAGTAAAAGTTTGTTAGTATTAATGGAAAATGTTTTCAATTCGAAGAGAAATTTGAGTGTATTAATTAAAATCTTGTTAGTATTATGGAAAAGGGTTGATACTTTGAAGAGAAACATTTGTTAGTGATAAAGAAAACTTGCGATTTCTGTCTGAAAACTTGTTATCATAAATGAAAAAATCGTTACCTCAAAAAAAAAATTTGGTATCATTGCCAGAAAACTTGTTACTTCTAACAGATAAATTGTTATCATTCTAGCAAATTGTGCAAATATTCAATGTGATTTTTTATTTTTTAAGTATGTTTTATCTCATTTGAAGACGTTTAATAAAAAGTGGAAAAAATATTATCTTTAAAAAAATTACAAAAAAAAACTTTAAAAAAATTTATAAAAGTATTAAAAAATAGGGTGCCTAAAAGTTGGGGGGGGGCCTTCGACGTTGGCGTAGGGGACCTTAAAACACTTCAAATGCTACTTGTGTATTATACAGAACACCATCGAGAACCACCCAAATAGAAAATAATATGTATCTCTTATAGAGTTAGAATTCCCTGTGATGCCTTACCTTTTTCGTTTCTACTTCTTCCAAATTTATCCCCTAGAATGTCTCAATCTGTTTCGCCAAAAAAATCTATTAAAATGTCTCAATTTGTTTCGTCCAAATAATTTATCTAAATGTCGCAATCTGTTTCGCCCAAATAATTTATCTAATTTGTCATAGTTACACCATTAAGGCTTCGAAATAATTCCAGGATTTATCTCTTAGACCAAAGAAAATGAAGCCTTTAAGTTTCTTAATTCCCCTCATGATACATTAGAGCTCCCCGTCAGGTTTCCATCATAGGCGATTATGCAAATCAATTTCACAGAAATCTAGTCTGATCTTGTCCCCTTCAGAGATCAATAATCTTGTCCCGTTAGACTCGCTCTTATCTGGTAATGCTGTAAATTTCCGTCAGTATTCCAAGTCCCTGATTGGCCTAGAAAGAGATACGTGATCTTGTACAGTTAGACTGGTTATAGATGGCAGTAGGGGTGCCCCCTGCATCAATAGATGCATTTCTACTAAAAAAAAACATTGTTATAAAATTCGTTTTCAGTAAAGCGCCAATGACGCAGTAGGTTTTAGACTTTGACAGTGAGAGAAGGAGGTCATACCCAAACTCTTGTTTGTGGTGATTTTTGTTCGTTTCAGGCTTGATTTGCAAATTCAATGTAAGTTTCACTCGTTTTACCATTTATTTATTAATTTACATTAATATCTATTGAATATTTGTTTGCATTGATTGTTTATTTAATTTCTGTTCGTTTTAAGTTTCATTTATACTTTAATAGTAAAACATTTTTTTTTCATTTTAAGCTCGATATTCATTTTAAGCTTGACATTGCAACGTAATATATTTTGAATTTCTGTTGCCACAGTGCAATCTACCACACTACACTGCCAATCTGCCGTTGCCACGATTTTTCGAAGTTTCAACATTTTATTTCGTAAACTTCTCTGTTGTGCATTCCCTGTACATCAAGGCCGTATCCAGATGGAGGGGGGTTGGTTTTTTGACCCTCCTCCATCTGAAATGCTTGTCCGACTCGTTAAACATAAAAAAATGCATATAAACACATTTTTGGCGCATTTTTTTAAAGTTTCTTTTTTATTTTTAAAACACCCCATAGCCAACTATTTTTCACTTATTTTACATGGGATGTTCTCACAGTAAGCCCAATTCAGATTGCCTGCACCCCTCCTCAGATTTTGGAGTTTACGTTACTTGGGGTAGTTTCCTTAAATATGTCTTTTTTAATATTTCATTGAAATAAACAACAAAATTCTCCCCCAAGCTTTTGAAATACATAGCCCCATAGCCTATATTTTCGCAAAGACACGAATGGGTATTGATACAGTAACCATTTTCAGAAATATTAGCTATAGGAAGCTATATTCAGGTGAGATTAAATAGATTAATTCACTGAATGCATTCATGACGAATTCATTCACCTAGGTCAAATTAGTACTCTTAATTACCTTTTTGGGTGTTTTCTTGAAAAAAAAACACAACGAAATCCCTCCCCTAGAATTTGAAAATACATTCCCCCCCTCCCACACCAGATCCATTTTTGTGAGTTAATTCCTCTGGACCAATAATAAAAAAAAGTGTGAAGATAAAACAAATTAGATCATAAGAATAGCCTACAGTGATGCACGTTTACCTATTCGCATAAATAGCACCGAAAATTTGTTATCCGTAAGTCTACTCTGATCTTAATAACACTTGCAATGAATTTGCTGAAGTGGAAAGGTATCTACAGCAACGCCAATACTAATGAGATTGCATCTTCAAATTAGTTCAGAGTTAACCCAAATGTTTGCTGCTTCGACCAATCAAATCGCTAGATAAAATTGATGGCAACGCTGGCAGAGGTTTATTTGTCTGTGAGTAATCAATAATTTCCTGATTTACCTGGTATTAGAAACACCCGACTTACGTTTTTTGGTCAAGAGGGTGAAAGATATACCTGTCGTATTAAAGACAATCCATTTCTCGAAAATATATCACCATCCAATAGACTGTAGATTCAGATTTATCTCACCGGAAACACGCTTGGAATAAATTTTGAATTTTGGCGGAAAGCAGTGTTGTCAACTCATCCAAAACAGCTACCAGATTTTTAACAAAAAAGTGAAAATGGCTACAAAACGCCAAAACAGTCACCAACCAAGGGTACAGATAAATGCAAGGCAGGTGATATAGGACTGAAAGACGATAGTTGCGCTCTTTTGTGTGACTCGTGTGAAGCCTGGCTTTGCATTGAATGCTTAGATATGACCGATACGGAGTACCACTTATTTACAAAGATGACGCGTCGTCTTGGTTTGGTTTGGTGCTTTCCCGTTTGTAAACAGACTAGAGTTACTCAAAATAATCTCACTGCCACAGAAATAAAAGAAATTATCAAGAATGAAATCCGATCATCGTTCACGAGCATCGAGGAAAAGATTCAGGAAAAATTTGACAGGCTGATCAAGCCCCTGAGCGATAGAATTGCAAACGTTGAAAAAGATTTGGCTGAAAAGTGTTCAATAAGTGATGCAAAAATACATGCTGTAATCCATGTGAAGACTGAGTTTGAAACGTTGAGCAAGAAACTCAAACAAGATATCAGTGGGAAATTAGCAGCCAAGAGTAACTTCAACTATTTTGTTACGAAGCAGAAAAATCTTATCGCATTTGGACTTGCCGAAGATCCTAGTTGCGTTACAAGAAAACTGCAGAATGAAAAAGATTTAGGAATAATAAATGAACTTCTTCTTCAAAAATGTCCTTCGAAGTGTTCGTTTTCTGTTCGCGTTGGAAAGCCGGAACCTGGAAAGTGTTGTCCAATCAAACTAATTTTCCGCAGCCCCATTGAGAGAGACACGGCATGGTTCTTCTTGTCAAAAAATATAGTGAATATAAAAGTTGCGGTCCCGGGCTTTGGTTTCTCCCAGGATCGTACAAACACTGAGCTTGCACAGAAGAAAAAATATGACGCTCTGAAGCAACAACTCCACGAAAAGGAAGTCGCAGGTGAATCTGGGTGGAAGATTCGAAACGGCTAATCAGGATTGGAGCTTGTGAAGATAAATCCTTTTTGTGGTGGAAACATGTAGTGAACTTTCTGTACTTTATACGAATGCGGATTGCTTATCTTCAAAATTTGATGAATTTCTGGCTCTCATATCAGTCCATAAGCCTCATGTCATCATTGTTACGGAATCTTTGCCTAAAAACTGCTCACAGCCGGAGGTGTATTTTCTGCAAGTGCTCGAGTATAACCTTGTTGTAAATAGTAATTATAAGCGTGGTATTTTCGTGTATGTTCATACCTCACTGAAGTATTTGGAAGTTAATGAACCAGTTGCATCAAATATTAGTGAATGCTTAGTTATCTATATGAAATTGCCCGGCTCCAAAAGCGCTGTTCGAATTTTCGCAGTTTATCGTAGTCCTAATTTTAATGAAATGTCGACATGTAATAATGAAAATATTTTGCAGTTCTTGTATTCTGTTTCATCTTTTAGTTATAAGTTGTTAGTAGTTGGTTATTTTAATTTGCCTTATATTGATTGGACGACTAACACAACACAGATTTCAGATCAGTCCTTTGAGAATCGGTTCGTTCAAATTTTACATGACCACTACTTGCACCAACATATTCAAGACCCCACTCGTTTATCAGCTGATTCAAAACCTTCATTGCTTCATCTTGTAATCATGGAATCTCCCGAGGATGTCAATAGTATTGAATTTTTACCGCCACTAGGAAAAAGTGATCATGTAGTCTTGTCGATTTCTTTGAATTGTTCTTCAAGTTTTGCTGAAACTCCTAAAGGTTCACCTAAATATGATTATGGTAGGGCAAATTCCGCTGCGTTTCGTGATTTTATTTCTTCTCTCTCTATCCCGGATGAGTTAAAATAGTTCAATGCTACCGCTGATGTGTCTTTTGAATATATTAGGCAGGCGCTGAAAGAAGGTCGAGATCGATATGTACCAGTGTTTACTAGTAGGCAGTACAAAAATAAAAGAAAAACTCTTCCTCGTTATATTATCAAAATGCTCAAGTAAAAAGCTGATACTTGGCTTTAAAACTTAAAAATAAAAACTGCAGAATGGTGTTTATAATAAAAGAACGCTATAAATAACGCGACCAACTTCCTGAGAATGAACCGCCGTGAGGTGGAGGCCGATGTGATTGCATCGGTCCACACTTACCCAAAAAAATTCTGAAGTATGTCAGAAGGAACCAAAACACACAGTCTCCATCATGCATTTCATTCGTAGACCCTGACACTCTTGCACACATAGACAGTAATCATTTAAAATCACAACAATTCAACAAACTATTTGCTTCAGTTTTCACACAAACACAGGCAGTAACAGACCCTCAATTCGCTCCTCCAAATTTAATAAAAGAATTTGAAGACTCGGATTTTACCTTTCAGCAGGTTTAGCAGACACTTCAGAAACTAGATACAGGAAAGGCGCCCGACATCGACGGCTTTTCTAACAAGATGCTGCGTGAACTTGCGCCAGTTCTGGCAGACCCACTCACGTAGCTATTTAATCTGTGTCTTTCGTCTGAAGTCTGTCCCTCAGCCTGGAAAAAGGCGGTCATTACGCCACTTTATCAGAATGGTTCCAAATCCCAATTTTATAACTACAGACCGATTTCGAATACGTCCATTTTTTCCGAATTATGGAAAAAATCCTGGTCCGTAGAATACAGTCATACTTTAAAGAAAATAATCTGAGGCATCCACCCCAACACGGGGTTTGTAAGTGGCGATCTTGTAATACACAGTTTCTGGAAGTCATAGATGACTTTCACTAATGGCGGATAGGGGGGTTTTGTTTGATTGCATTAATATTGACTTTTCTAAGGCGTTCGACAAAATTTCTATCTCACTTCTGATTAAGAAGTGTCAACGATATGGGATTGGCTCTCGGACTGCTGCATGGATAACAGATTCTCTAACACACAGAACCCAACAGGTGATTGTAGGAGAAGCCCTATCAGATTCCACACCTGTGATCAGTGGAGTTCCGCAAGGCAGTTGCCTAGGGCCTGTACTTTTCTGCATTTTTATTAACGATCTACCTTTTGTTGTTAATAACTCGACTGTAAAAATGTTTGCGGATGATGTGAAACTGTACAGATCAGTACTGTATGAACAAGAGTTTTCACTGCTCCAAAGTGACTTGGATGCTCCGCGTCAGTGGTGCATAGCAAACTGTATGTTCATTAACGAGACTAAGTGCAGTACTGTTCATTATCTTCGTAGACCTTCTCAACATTACCCTTACCTCCTTGATGGAAAACGAATTCCAGCCGTTGAGTACATTAGAGATCTTGGGGTTTGCTTCGATTCATGCCTGAAATTTGATAAACCTGTGTCGGAGATTACCCATCGGGCAAACTACCAACTGTTCCGCTTAAAGCGCACGTTCTCCAGATTTAACCTCCGTTCACTCATATCACTTTATGTTTCAACTGTCTGCCCAATACTTGAGTATTGCTCGTCAGTATGGTTTCCCCTTAACAAGAGAGACCGAGCAAGGATTGAAAATGTTCAACGTAGGGCAACTAAACTCGTACCATATCTGAGACATTTGCCATACCAGCAGAGAATGCAGAGACTACAGTTACCCAGTCTTCAGTTCAGGCGTGATAGAGGTGACCTAATAAATACATTCAGAATCGTTAAGAAAATTGACAATATCACCCCATCTCACTTCCTCGCCTTCTCAGGATACAACACCACCTGTCAACATCAGCACAAAATTCACCCACCACGGCCACGTACAAGATTAAGTCAGAACTCACTGTCCAGCCGTGTGTGCACACCTTGGGATGCACTTCCGTCAGAGACCGTTGATACTCTCACAATCCACACTTTCAAAACAAAACTAGCTTCTACGAATTTTCACAGTCGGTCCTTTCAAGATCCATTTTAAATGTGTTTTAATTTATATTTATATGGAATTTCTATTGTGTGTATATTTTTTAAAGTAAGATCTATCGTTGCCTTATTATGTTATTACTTAGTGCAACAAGCTTTTTGTATAGCTTACCGCTGTCGGTATTAATAAATAAATAAATAAACGTTCATGAGATACAAAAATTATTACTTCAAAATTTTAGATTTATGATTAACCCACTTGTTTATTCATTAGAGGAGAAACTTTTCATGCTTTTTTTTTGCCAGACCATGTTCTATTTGCAAATTTTCGGACACATTTTTTCTCAATTACAGTAATTTAATGTCCGTAATCAAAACTTGACCCAATGTCAATTTTATTTTTAGTAATATTGAATTAGTAGTAACACAGTTCAAGGCTATTTGGAATTACACAAAAATCATATGCCAAAACCCCTATAAACATTATGACAATAGTAGTAGATATTCTGTTAGTATTTGCAAATTTTTAATCGATCATTTCGTTTATTTTATTTCATCTTATTTACTTAACTTAGAAAATGAGTCGGTAGAATTTTCATGTTTACCAACTAAGAATGCGATTTTAGTGGCTGGCATGGCAGTGTTGGCAATGGCTGGCTGGCATGTGTGGATAGTATTTTTCTTCATTTATTGAATAAATGGGAGACGAATATAGAAATAAAGAAAAAAGTGACACACAGCAAATTCAGTGTAAATATACAACTCAGGGTATGTATATTCACAATGGAGGGGAGAGGGGTAAAACTTATCTCTGATGGATTCTAGCTCTATGGATTCTAGAATTTCAGGATGAAATTCTAGCTCTAAATGTATATTTATTTTTTTAGCCGTCTCATTAGTAGGTTAATCGGGAGATTTACCCAAATAAAAAGTTTAATTCTCATTTACCGACAAAAACAATGATTTAAGTGAGTCAGTGGATTGTAACTCTAGTCTTTTTATTAAGTTACCGAATGCTGCTGTAAACTAGAACATAAAAAATAGGCAATACCCCATTACTGTTAGAGTTACCCCTGAATAAAGCAAGGCTATTGTATATAATCAAGTCATGGCGTAACATCTCGTAGGGCAAATAGAACGAATGAATGAATTGATTTGTACTTAAGCCCATAGGCTATGGCAAAATATCTAAAACAAGTAGCAATTACACTGAAATTACAAAAATCCAAAATAGACCTACAGAAACGTAGCTCTAGGATTCATTAGGAGACGGGCAAGTCATGCCAAATTTCTTGCATTCATAAAATATTCATCCGCACGTAGTAATTACATATTGAATTTGCCCACTTTACGTTCCCTGGCAGAAGGCCCGCGTACAAACAGGTTTTTCTAGTAGTTGCAGGGCAACACGCTCTTTGCCAAGAGGAACGTGTATAACTTGATTGGTGATTAGGATTTGAATAAAAGGAACAATTTTCACTACAATTCATATTATTAATAGAATTGGATTCAAAGATAATAGTTTTTATTTGAAAGTATATTAGTGGATAGAAAAAGAGTGTTGAATTTAAATTATTTTAGATTAACGAGGGACATGACAGCAGCAGTAGCACAGATAGCATAGTGCATAATGGAGCTGTGTACATAAACGCTGGTTGGATACTGTGTCTTGAATGGGACATTAAGTATGCTAGATATGTGATATCATTAAGCAAATTAAAGCAGGAGGAGCAGCTGTGTTTTGCTGGAAAAGTAAATATTCTCAATATAAATAAACTTCTGTCAGCATTAGATGTCCTATAGAAATATATTGATGATAACAAACTTCATCAGTTAATATTATTATTGTAATTATGTTCAATAAAAATGTTTCTAAATCAATGGTATTTTTTCTTTTTTTCTATAGTAGACTAGCGTATATTTTGAGTACAAAAAAGAGATTCTTTGGTGTCTTAAGGTTTTTGTGAGAGAGTGAGGAACATAAAAAATGGCGCTGTTTTGGACCGAAAGAATCATTAGTAAACCTGGTCTTCTTGAACTGCGAGTAAGTCTCGATGTTTATATTAGCTAGTTTTCTATTCAAAGGAAGATGTGTTATAGGTAGCTGATTGTTAATATACTTGCATATGATTCTCTATACGTATACTAGTTTATGAAACTTCTACATCGTGGTCCAAATGCATTTACACAATTTATTGATATATTGATCACGACGCAGCAAAAGGATATTGTGAATATGCTTTTAAACATTAGTTTTTAGAAATTTAGGACTTTTTTTCATAAGAAAGATGGTGCTCAAGGATGATTTACTCCTCTCTCTCTCTCTCTATCTCAGGCAATTGTTTGATGTTGCTAGCTCAGTTTCATTGTGGTAGTGAGAGTGTCAACACTAGACAAAATGTTTCATACATTCCCACTTTGTATGTACTCACTAGGTAGTTGGTCATCATGCGAAACTTGCACGCTGAGTGAGGAGACTGATGACAAGAGTAGATTATGCACACCGGGTCAATTTCATAGAGGATCAGCTGTACAAATTCAAGGTTGTAATTCCTGTCTTGACGAGGTGTGTGACTCTCATCCTAGATGTCACCTATGCTCCAATTGTCATTATGATAAATGCAAGCAGTGGGAGAGTACATATCACGGTATGATTGGAAAGAATCCTAACCGGGATTTTAGTTTATTGCTACGAGATTGGTATCGTCGTGGTCTTAGATTGTTCTGGGAGGAGGAACCAGGTCAACGATTCAACTGTTGGAACAACAAGAGAAGATGGTTTCTACGTCATTGTTGTGAAGACAATGGGTGTTTTGATTATAAGCCCACTGATTTTTATTTGGCTGTGACGGAATATGATTCGACACTTGAGGACACTGTTTATGAAATTGCTTCAAATAGGCAAATTGAAACACGTGAATTCTATAGAATGAATGCGAATAGTATCATTGACTATACAAAGAGATATGACAAGAGTGAAGTCACACTCTACTGTATAAAATGTGACCCTGACATTTCAGTACATCAGAATCAGTACACTGTGAATTCAAATAATCTACCTGCACTAGTTGTTGTTGACAAATACCTAGTAGTGGATGAAATCTAAAGAGTAGAAAAGTCGTTTTATCATGTATATAATTTTTTTTTTATTAATAAACAATTTCACATACATCTTTAGAACATTTTATTATTAGGGCACTAAAATCAATATTAAATACACTTGTAAGTATATTCTCCACTAGAAAGTCGCTCAATTGAGGTAAGTCAATGTAGATGTTGAGAAACTGCTTGTAGGTGTAGCCACGACATCTGAACATGAAAAAGAGTAGTGCATGAAAGCCACATGTCTTAGTTGTTAAATCCTGTACTCTTCGTTGATTTTGAATAATGGTTTTCCCACTGCTTTCAATAAAGTTGCTGATGTATGGAACATAGAATTTATATAATATGCCAAGATTATCAAAAAACTCAATGGTCTTCAAAGTTAGAAAGATTCATCGCCAATGAACAATTTTCAAAGTAGATGGACATCGATAAACAAGGATTAGGGCATTGTTAAAACTTGTAATTTTTTGAATGAAGTCCGAAGGTTTGCAATAGTGATTGTACTGTGACACGTATGGATCCATACTGAATACAGTGATTATTTGATTTGTGTTCATTGTGCAAGGTCTAGTAGAACACCGCCGTCAGGTGTGATTTCCCAATAGGTTTCAAATTGACTCAGTGATATTAGCGTGATACTCTCAGTCAGAGCATCGGCAAATTTACACTCTAAACGTACATTCCCAGTTCGCACTATGCTCATATCCTGTGTGCCTGACAGGTCCAAAACAATAACGCCATGATTTTTTGAAAACATTGAATCAGTTATTCCATTTTCAAATAGTTGAGAGCCATGATCTAGGGATTGCATAGTCAACTCATACAGAGTTCTATAGGATTTTTTATCAAATGATAGAGTGTACAGTGGAATACCATTCACTTTACACACAAGACTAGATAGACCGAAAAAATTAAAATCATGGGGGGATTCAGTCCAGGATCCAACGGCGCTGCCACTCTTCACAACGGCCAAAGCTAATTTTGAAGGGATTTCTCCATTGATAAACGATGAATCGCGATAGCTACGAGAACCAGTGGCAATATGACGTTGATTGGTGATTGTATGGGGGACAAGAAGTTTAATGTTGTTACCATTGGCTCTTAGCTTTTCCACTGCCAATGCAACAGAGCTCATAACTTGTTGTTTTCGGACATGGAGAATTGCCGATGTGATAATAACATTTGCATCGGATGCTGCAGGAAGTGTTTTTCTCAGAATGAAAGTCGATGGTGCCATCTGTAACTTTATGTCAATCTTAACATTGGGGGGTAGCCATTGGGATATATTGACTATCTCATGATTTAATTTTCCAACTAGATAATACTCCCGGGTCACTGCAGTAGTCAACTCACCGTCAGTATCAACACCTGTTCGATATTCAAAGCCCAATGATTGTCCTCTCATCTCCTTGTACACCTTCGGCGTCATCATCATAAATTGTATGTAGCTTGCATAGTTGGATAAATTATTGCTAGTGCTCACCAATGTTCCATTAATAAATACATTAATTTGTTTGAATAGTTTGTGTAGAATACAGTTCTCATAGGAGAGACCCTCGCCGGCATTTGGAATTGTATTATCTGACTTTTTCTTCACCACAACATTTAAATCAATAAATGTTGATGACAAATCAATGAAATAATCTTCATTGGAAAATATCTGAAAGTGTATATTTTCCGAGAGGGGTTGTTGGGGATGAAATTGTTCATAGTAGCCATACTTGACACTGACATCAATATTTTCAGCATTGAATAGATTCAATGAGGAACTGATTGATGGATATGATTCCTTGTGAGGGAGATAAGTCATCTTAAGAGAAGAAATCCTTCTTTGATCTAACACTCTTCTTCTTTTTCTTCTTCTGTTGCTTATTGGTCTTTGTCGTTTTATTTCTCAAAGTCCTTGTTGATGTCCTTTGCTTCCTGCCTGGGTGGAGACTGATGAGTGAATGACGCGAACGCATCCTTTGCAATCCCTCCCCATTTTGTCGCGATTTTAATTGTTCGCCAACGGCTCTTGCTGAAGATCTAATATTTTCTTTAACACTCTCCTTGAAATTCTTGCCCGACCCCCAGTCCTGTAGTGTCGAGGCTGCAAAATTTGATGCAGCAGGTACAAGATATTTTCTGGCAAGTGGTAGTGCAGAACGAAATATCCTAGCAAACCAGCTACCAAGACCATAGCCAGACATTGTAGTACGCCCCTTGTAGTAGTCCAATCCATTGCCTATTTGACGTGGACTCAAAGCACCGAGATAACAATCGATATCGGGACAAACAAATGGAATTCTTCTATTGTTCATTTTTTTAGGTGAATGTACCGTCGTCGTTGACATTGTTTCGGAAATGAGATTTAATCACTTCTCAGCCTTTTGTTATTGCTAGAGGATCACCCAATTCACTTCTTAGAGTTAACTGACAGAGTTCCAAATATGAAGTGTTTACAGGAACATACTGAAGATGCTTTATATTATAGTGATGAACAAGTTCATGAGTTGTTTTTATTTCAAGAACACGTATGAGAGGTACATTTGAATTACCGACTCTCGACGTTTCCACAAAGGATTCGTAGAGAAATATGCAAGAGTCCGAGGCAAAAACAGGTGGATAATCAGCAAAAATAACTTGATCCATCCCGTAAACAGCGCCAGCATTTTTCCCATGGATCATATTCTGTTTAAAGCCAAGAACATCTCTCAAATTGTCATTGAGAATAATTGTTTCAGTGTCAAAAGGTGAGCTAATTTAAATCCTATCATGTTCCATTGAATAATTAAAATGTAATGTACCATTCCGACTATATGAGATTTTTCTATTGATTGTACGACACAAATCCCCCATATTATCATATTCAATATATTTCAATCTGACATGTGGATAGTCACTAGATTTAAGTGCTTCAACCAATTCATAGTCGACATAGCCCAACCCATTCATAGTCCAATCGAATGGTATAACTTTTATATCATACACGCGATCCTTTCTCAGGATGTCATAGGTATTTTTGAGGAGACAGTCGACAAGGGCCACTTCATATGCACCGTCAAATTTGATGGCGGGTGAGAGTTTTGTCCAAAAATCCCTTGTACTATTCAAGTCGTTGTAAAGATGGCCTGAAACGATGGAAATAACATTTACATAAATATAAGTTATAAGTGTCAATATCTTCAACACTGCTACAAGAATAACAATCATAGCTTTATAATCGGCACGATATTCCAATCTGAGTCATCCCCCTGCGGCTGCGTCTAGAGATTAAATTGTCACTTTGGTATATTACAAGAGCAAATTATACTTTTTTTAGGTATTTGTTATAGGGAATACCGAGTATCTTCAAATACTTGATATCACGAAGACGAGAAGTTATGGGTGTAGTTTCGAGGATTTTCGCCCATTAATGAAGTCCGGCGGACCACAAGTTGTTTCTCTATTCAATATCAGTAGGATTTCGCTCCAAACGAAAATTATTGAAAAACGGTAATTTATTTTTCTTCTTCTTCTTGAACGTTTATTAAGTTGAACATTGTTCAATAAAGATGTCAATTGTATCATGATCAGAATGATGAACTTCCATTGGTGTAGAGTTGGACAATGAGCGATGAGATCGTTGATTATAAATCAACATGATTTTATCTAAATCATGAATAAAAGCCGGTGTATTTTTCAATGTACAATATCTTGAAATTAAAAGTCGAATAGTTCTTATCAATCGTTTGGCCAACGCAGCCTTTATAGGACTATGACGATGATAGAGCAGTGTACTATATTTCACTAGTACTTTTGCAACATGGGGATTAACAGATTCACTACCGCGATCCGTTTGAATTTTTTTATATGAATCCTTTTCGAGAATACTTTCAATGGCCTGAGCAACTTCAACACCTCTCTTTGATCGCAATGGAATTGCATATGCATAGCGACTAAAAACACTGATTGCAAGTAGAATGTACTTGTACGGTGTATTGTAACGTCTTTGAAGCTCATCTAGAGTCAGAAGATCTGCTTGAATTATATCCAATGGGTAAAAGGCTTTAGTTTTTCGATATTGATTGGCACGAAGTCTATGATTTCTATGCAGAGTGTAACTTGGTTCATTTTGTAGATAGTCTTGTACTCTTTTAGTGCGAACACCCGTGACTTTGGAAAGAGTTGTGGGGGAACTTAAACTCCCCGCCTCGCCAATATTTTCATAAACACCTTTCAGAACTTCAGCCATTTCGAACGTAAACACGTTGTGTAATGTCCGCTACCCTTTTGTATACGGACTGCTGCTGGTGGCGGAGACATTGACATGATACGTCTTCGCTTTTGTCTAGCTATCAGTGTTGTGCTAGTATTTTCCAAAATTGATTTAAAATCTTCTTCAAGTTCATCTTTTAATGTTGATGATGATGATGATGCACGTTAATTTAATTTTTTTAGAATTTGTCTATTGCCAATAAGACTCATGGTGAAGTTTAATGTATTTAGAAATTTGTATAGAAGAGTGTCAAATGATAATAGTCCTTTACGATGTGTAACCATGTCATAGATTAAATCAATTAGATTATAGCTCTTGCCCTGAATTATAATCCTTTCCCCATTGATCTCAACTTGAATTTTACCTCTTTCCCAGAGATAGATTAGGAGTCGTGTTATTTTTTCAACAAAATTTATGGGGCACAGAATTACAAATTTAAAAAAAAATTTATACAATTACAACTTCTTTAAATTCTTCCCAGCAGCAGCAGCAGGAGACTCTTGAGAAGATGATTCTTTTTTAGGATCAGCAGCAGTGGGCTTTGATCGATAGTGTTTGTCCACTCGGCGAAGTGCATCTTGAAGTAAAATCAGTTTTTTATCATCATCAATAGTTTCATTGTCGAGGAATTTACTCAGATTGTCCTCAAAGTGTTCCACGGGGGAGAGAGTGAGGTCTTTTAGAGTTAATTTAGAGGTTTGTATCAGTTTCACTAGAGAAAACTATTTACCAGTCCTGCAATTATTGGCTTCCACAGTTTGAAAAAGCTACTACCTATCTAAAGCAGTTGCGTCTTTTTAAAATTATTTCCTTTGTTTTTAGAGGCCCATGTACGTACAATGGAACGATGTTGCTTTGCCTGTTGCTTAACTACTTCTGGTAGTTGAACATTACCCTCGGTAAAATTTAAACAAAGTTCAGATATTAGATTAATGAAATCATTGTCAATACCATGTTTGAGTATTGCTTTTCTAAGCTGAGGTTTTGAGGTGCTTAGAACTGAAAACAAATGCCTATTTTCATGTAGTTTCTTCAGTGTCATGATAGCGACTAATAGGTCTTTTTAGTGTTCACCGGGAGATATACTGTAATTTCATTGTCGAAAATATCTGTGACTACACGCAGATCCTCGGGTGTATTTTGATTAAGATCCAGCAGGATATAACAGTGGGTTTTTTTAGTTGACTGATTGTATGCTGAGAGCAGGACTTTAGGGGCACCTGGATAGATTTGTATATTGAGAGTTATTAGCGAGATAGAATCGCGAACAACTCTGTAGATGATCTAGTAGGTAGAGTTCAAAGCAAGTGTTCGCATACATTTGCTCTGATGAAAGAGATTATGTAGAACCAGAGTAACGGAAATCTGTTCATGATGAGAGCGAACAGTGAACAATTGCAACATTTGCTGGGACCATTGTTCAATAGATTCAGCCAGATCGTCAATGATCAGCCAAGAGTTTTGTTCAATAATGTTGAAAACATCAAGTCCCTGTATGAACTGTATTTGCATCATCGATCCCATGGCAGCAATTGCTTTTATTTTATTGTACGACTCCTGCCAAATACTATAGCAATAGTATATTTTTTTCGGCTTTTCTGCAAACATTTTATCACAATTTTTAATTATTTTAGTTAAGAGCGTTGTTTTGCCTGACAGTGGAGGACCACACAGAAACTATCTAACCGGTGTTTTAAATTGATACATGTTCCTTTCAACAGTTAACCTTAACAACAACTAACTGTAGACCCCAATTGTCTAATGACTAAATAATTTTTTTTTCCCTACTACTCTGTTATTCCATAAGACCAAAGACAAAGAATCATATTTTTTTCTTTTATTATATGCAGATAAAAATGTAAAAATACATTGAAAAAATACACTTTTTTTTTTAAATTTATTCATAAAAAAAAAATACAACAACAACAACAACATTTACATAGGTACACACAGATAAAAAAACACTTTGTTTACAGAGAAAAAAAAAACGTTAAATTAGAGAGAGAGAACTTGAAAAAATAAATTTTTTTTTTTAATTTATTTATAATAAAAATACAACAAAAACATTTACATTGGATGCACATAGAGAGAGAAAAACATTTTTTTTTTTTTTACAGAGAAAATAAAACATTAAATTAGAGATGACACTTGAAAAAAAAATCTGCTCCAAGTCCAAAAAAAAAAAAGATAACTTTGGTGTCGGTGCGCCTCCCGCGCTGGCGGCGGCCGCCCCCCCCCCCCCCGGGCCGCGAGGCCCCCCCCCCCCCGGGCCGCGAGGCCCCCCCCCCCCCAAAGGTTTTTAGGAAATTAGTTACAGGACTTTATTTAAACCGAGACTTTCCCGGTGGGCAATACATTCGGTCCGGTCTGAAGTTAAATAGTGACCAAGGGGGAGGGTGGTCACACCATCTTGACAAACATAGACCTTGTCGGAAATGGTACTCATGGCTATTTTTTCTACATTTACAGTATAGTTCTTGTACTTCAACGAACGAATTGCCAACAATTTGGCTCGTGGAATTGTATTTTGAGTAATACAATTCATATAAATGTCCATATTGAAATTCTTGTCCACATAGCGCGTGGGTACTCCTTTGCAACGTTTCTTGATTTCCTCGTCGTGTGTCTGTATAAAGTACGCCTTCGGACCTACAAACATACCACGGGAAATCAAGTCGCTACCCGTTTCAGATTTTAAAAATAAAAGTTGATTGGGCGCCCGACGTTTTACTAGCTCAGGGTAAAGACCAACACTCCAATTGGTGTAGTCCATCCGTGAGCTGATAATTTCACCGTGCGCCAAATCATCAATTAGAGTTGATGTTTTTACTTTGAGCAGTAGAGAATCCGTGTCACCGTAGCAGACCCTTACTTGCCCCTTGTCCGGCCACTGTACCCAAGCCACATTGTAGTAGAACTCCAACATGAGCTTTTTTTAGATCCCCAAGAGAGCACTGCCTGCAGCAATATTTTTATTTAGGACAATGCGTCTTTTTTTCCTATTCAAAAGTACCATGTCCGGATGAATGATTGTAAAGGAAGTGTAATTGGGATCGGCAATAATTCGAGCATATTGTTCTGGATCGGTCACAATGTCGCAACGATTCCTATTATGAACACTCTCATACATTTTACCGAAAACCGAATTCAAACTGAGTTTATAAATTTATTGTTGGGTTTTCGTCTTTGCTGCAGAACGTTTGCTGACAAAAGTGTCAGCAAACGTTTTCAAATAGGGCTTTTGACTAAATTCGAGCGCTCGGTGAACCTTTGTGACGTTGAAACCGTTGTTAAACATAAATTTGAACTATACTTTATGTACAACTATGTTTTTTTTCGGCAGTAGGTCAGCAATAAGTTTTTGTTTTGAAAGCACCCACTGCAGTCCGTCCACCTCGACTAAACGACTATTGAGAGGGCTCAAAGAGTCTTTAGTCACAGGTATATTGATGCACGGGAAAACAAAATCCTTAACTGAATCGTGAAGCTCGACTTGTATCTCTCCTTCAATTTCAAAAAACCATCCACCCGGTCCAGTCTCCTCCACACTGTTGTCGCCAATGTTGGGGAATTGGTGAGCTTGAGGGTCACTGAGCCATTTATAGTCGCCGCAAGGTAGTGCATAATGGGACATGGCCGAGGGGTAGAGAGACTTCATATCGAGGAAAACTGAATTTGATTTTGTCCCCGTCTTCTCCCCCGTTGGAGCAGTTTCCAAGATACGGTCTCCGTGAAAAACAAAACCCCCCTCATTGACCTCTCGATGAACAGGTGCTGATCAATGTCAGTGATCAGCCCGATTTTTTCCCCACTAATTTTCAGGATGAGGTCCATCACTAGATGAGGCGAAGAAAAATAATATCCCAAATCAAGATTAAACTCCTCATAGATTTTATCCGTATTTTTACACATAATATCTAAAAAAGTTAACACGTCACTCGAAAAATACAGCTTGCAGTAGTCAAATCCATTTTTACACCCTCCCGCTGCCCAAACTTTTTTAGCAAAACTGTTTTCCTCGGGGATGCACTTACGATCGTGAAGACTGTCGTAAAACGTTTCAAGTGTAGGAAGAGCCTCCTCGACAAATCTCGACATTGTACAATAAAATTCATAAGGATATACGCCCTTGACCGTTAACAAATCATATAAATCATTTGGAAATTGTTGCTTGAGAAGGGTGAAATCGTTTCTGACGTCATCGTTTTTCTGCACTTGAATTAATTCTCTCAATGATTTGGGACAAAAACTGTAGGAATCTAAAAAGCGAATTTTATTCGTGTACTCAACACCGGCTTCAACAAATTTCCACATAAATTCCAAAACAAGCAACTTTTCCGATGACTTAGGTATGATTTTGTACGTAAAGCTGTCTATCACCCATGCATCATCATCCACTGTTCAATTTCTTTAAAGATGTGCCAATGCAGGTAGCACAAACTTCAGATCATAGTTAGAGTTATGTATAAAAACCGGAAGAAAAAGTTGTTGTTTAATTTTTAAATTACACGAATTGTGAGCCCACCCCCGAAAGTTACTTTTCCCCACTGAATTGGGGTCAATAAGGTGATCGTGGTCCTGCACCATGTCTTGTGGGACAAGGGCATCCCTACGCACCCAGCAAATTGGTTCCTTTTCAAACGCCAGTCGCTCTTTATCCAACAATATCATCGGATAAGTAGCATGACGTAATCGTGAAATTGCTCTGTTTGCCGTTCTGATTAAGGAAACCAAAAGCTTTTCCATACTACCCTCCTCGTCCATAGTCAAAAAAATTCTTCCAATAGCATTTTATTGTTGGCGTCGCGACGGGCATGTGCGTAGGAACACGCAACTAGTTTGTGTTCCTTGACTATATTTGGCCTTGATGGGTCTGATACCTCAACCAGTCTTGTTTCACAATCCAAAAACATTTTATCAGATTGTAAAAGAGAATTTTGAAAATTTTTAAATTGTAAAATGTCTTTGCCTTCTACCGACAGTTCAATTCTTTGATGTCCGTGAATTTTGCAATGTCCCATGTGATCTGAAAAAGTTCGCTCAGATCTAAATGGGGAAAGGCACATGGGGCAATAAAAACATTCTCCTCCTGTGGTCTTGCCTTGACATAGGAGTCGACTTATCGCCGTAACATTAAAAAAATGGCCAGAAGAATTTATATCTGTGGGAGGTTGGTAAATAACCCAGACCAAGTGTCTTCGATGGTCCACCCTCGACATCCTCACGGAGTACAAAACCACTGGGTAATTTATGTTGGCCACGCCCGCTCCCCATGATGTTTAAGACTGGATACGCAATACCCCCACCCCAAGCTGTAAAGTAGAGGTCTCGACTCGGATTCTGTATTTAAAGTACAACGGCGATTTTCCCTCTAAACAATCAAAATTTACTTTAGGGAAATTCTTCCCACCGTTACGTGCAAGTTTGTAAAGATTTTTCATTGTTGACTCATTTTTTAATGTCTTATGAGCCGCCGCTAAAAATGCATACTTAAAGCATTGCAGTCCAGAGTCAAAATTGAAACTCTGAACCCCTCCTGTAGCTGAAAAATCCGGGTGGCATTTTATTTGTTAGATTTCCTGCTCCCCTTAAAATAAAGTTTTTTTTAAATCTACTGAGATTCAGATCCATTCGTTCAATGTATAAAATGGTGGACCCACTCTTCCTCTCATTAAATGTATCCAAAGTTGAAATGACTTTATTCACCCAGTTGAAAAAGTAGTCTTCAAATTCGTTTAGACCTGGGTAGAAAGTCTGGTTGCCTGTCGAAAAATGAAAATAAAAAATGTCCCCAGATGTCCCCTTTGTAAAAAAACTTTTTGGTTCACCGATGCTTTAAGTCCCCCCTGACCCCCCCATTTCTGGATCTGAATATCAATAAGATATCGAACTTTGTCGATAAAGCTATGTAGATTTTTCAAGGGGTCAGTTAAAATATTGCCAGCGTTTTCATCGTGAAGGCTAAAATCTACCCTGTACGTTTGCAAATGGCTTAGAGCAGATTCTAACAGATAAAAATCAGGCAATTCCGGGGACGTAGTACTGTTTTCATGTCCTGACCCTGTTTGTTCAATCACATTGGATGGATGTGACATGAGGTCCCCTAGTACATATTCTAAGGTGTTTTGGGACAATTGGTCAAGCCAGCCTGTATTGTCCTCTGATGGAACTTCATTATGAGGACCCAGTTCAGATTTACTTGTAGCATCATCATCTAAATATTCGCGCATGAAACTATCTGCCCACTCTGGGTCCTCAACCATGTCAATATCACAAGTTAAGTCCTCCAGGCTGGCCATTTCCCCAAAAACATCATTAAGGAACCCCTCATGCCACTCCATGTTCTCTAGAACCAGTGTAGGTTCATCCCTGAACTCTGCTGGTGGTGACAGAATTGGTTCTGTAAATATACTTGCATCATCACTCAATGGTGCTGCCGCTGGGGGTGCTATATTTTTAATCTGTAGAAAAAAAAAGTTTTTTATTTTTATGTAAAATAATCATTATTTTTTTTATAGTTAATAAACTTTGTCAATTTCTCATAGTCATTGTCCCACCACCACCTGAACAATTAAAAGAAGAAGAAAAAAAAAGTTACATTGCCTTATGTCTTTCATAATGTCAACTGAACATGTTAAAAAAAAAATATTTTTTTTTTTGTCGGGAAAATGTAGTCTTATTAGAAGGGTAAGTTCGAACAAGAGAATGATAGAAAAAATTAATGGTTTTATTCCAAATTTTTTTTTAAAATAAAAACGCAAAATATGAGTCCAATTCAATTCTTTGAGCCTCTTCATTGTAACTGTTAATGAAATTTGACCATTGTTCGACTGATGCAGTATGTTGTACGAGCAGTTGCTCCTCGGCTTCAGTTAAAGGAAACGAACTCCATATGTCGGAGCTCGGTGGTGTTGTTGTTACTTTCTCAATAATCCGTATCTTCCTCTGTCTTTTTTCGACCTGGGCTAAATAAATACTGGTAAGAGAGAAGAACTTTTTTCTCCATCCATATCAACAATTAAAATGTTGGATGGCCCCCCCCCCCCAAACCCCTCCCCGGGGGAACCCTTGGGAACCGGGGGCTTCCGTCGAGGTAGGTGGATCGATACCCTTTCCGAGTTGGAGGGGTATCGGATTTCACAACACTGTTCAAATAGTCTCAAATTTTTTTCTTGAAAACACCTAAGTGTTTCAATGAAATGGCCAAAAACGGCTTTCATCCAAATAATGTTTCTTAAAATTGCCGCGAAGACATATTTTGGAAATTATCAAAAAACCTTTTTCCCTGTGTAAATTGCTTATTGAAGATATACATCTTGCTATTTAAAGTCCGATTTGCATGCGACTCTACTTAGAATTCAAAATCAGATTAAAAGCGATGATAGATCCGATAAGTAAAGCAGATTTATTCAGATGCATTAGGGACGAAAATATTAGTCTCACAGCGTGCGTTAAATTTATAGTGACAATTGTTTTTTCGCTTTTCGTTTTTTTTTCAAATATTTAGTTTTTTTTTTGTCTAAAAGTAATATTTCATTATAACGCATATTATTTTTAATTTAAGCTTTAAGGTTTTTTTTTGTTATAGAAATTCAATATAAGCAGTACATAAATATAATTAATTTGGTTAATGAAAGAAAATTAAATAGCTTAGAAACAAATTTTAAGTTTTTAAAAAGCTATGCGCCTGAGAAAATTTTTTATTATTTTTTGAAAATAGTAATAGAAAAAAAATTATGTATATGCTTACAAATTCTAACTGGTCTTCTATATCTGAACTCCTTTTCAACTTCCTTCCAGTTGCCATGGAGCCAACGCAGGAGTCAGAGGGTTCTGTCGCTATAAGCTGAGTGCTCGATGCATGATCGCGAGTAACTTTTCCATCGAATTTTATAACATCTGCTCTTTGGGGCTTTTTTCATGCATGTTCTCCATTTTTTTCTTTCTTATAGGCTTTAGTTCTTTTTAAATTAAATAAGACCTTAAAAAAAAAAAAAAAAAAAAATTTAGCATTTATAAAAAATGAATTTCGGGTTTTTTGAAAATAATTTTTTTTTTTTTTTAAATATTTTTTTAAAAATAAGTGGTTTTTTTTTTGAGATGGAGGCCATTTTATAAACTGCTCCGGCCCCCTCCTATGTCCATGCTTCCGTGACTGTATTTGTAAATTCAAACTTAAAAAGCAGTATTTGCGTTCCTTATTAAACAATATGGAGAAGAATTGCATATGACAGTCAAGTAAAACTATCAGATTTCAATCAAATGTAGACATAAATATAAATTTAAGAAGTGGAAAAGTTAATTAGCACGGCTCAGTCAATCCCTCTTTTTAGATAATTAGGTCCGTTAAATAAAAAGGATATCTAACAATGTTATTTATTAAATAGGGTTATAAGGTAACAAATTTTATTTTTGAGGAACTGGGGGGGTGAGGGTTGTGAACTCATTAAATTTCAGGAAGAGATTATTCAACGCAGAATGTCCAGGAAATATTTTAAAAAAAAAACATCCCTAAAAAAAACCACTGATCGTGATAAAAAAAAATCACACTTTAAAAAAAATTAAGCTTTTTTAACAATTAATACATTAAAAGAATCAACATTTTATTCTAATCCCAAATTACCGATCGAAAGCTAAGCACTTTTTTTTCAAAAACATCCTTAAAAAGGTCACTTATCATTATAAAAAATCACACAATAAATGCAGACTGGCCTGTAAGTATTTTCAAAAACATCCCTAAAAAAACACTTATAGTTATAAAAAAAAAGCCACTGATCTTGATAAAAAAGGAAGCTTTTGTAACAATTAATACATTAAAAAATCAACATTTTATTCTAATCCCAAATTACCGATCGAAAATCTAAGCACTTTTTTTCAAAAAAACATCTAAAAGACCCATTGATCACGATAAAAAAAATCACACTGTAATAAAAAGGAAGCTTTTGTAACAATTAATACATTAAAAGAATCAACATTTTATTCTAATCCCAATTTACCGATCGAAAGCTAAGCACTTTTTTTCAAAAACATCCTTAAAAAGGCTAATTATATTGATAAAAAATCACACCATAAATGCAGACTGGCATGTAATTATTTTAAAAAACATCACTAAAAAAAAAACACTTATATTTATAAAAAAAGCCACTGATATTGATAAAAAAGGAATATTTTTTAAAAATTAATAAAATAAAAAATAAAAATTTTATTATAATCTAAAATTACCTATCTAAAATATAATAACTTTTTTTCAAAAAAACATCAAAAAGAAAAATTTATAACTATAAAAAAAAAAAATCACACCTAAAATGCATAATTGCCAGTAATAATTTTAAAAAAAATAAATAGAAAAAAAAAACCACTTATATTTATAAAAAGGAAACTTTTGTAAAAATTAAAAAATCAACATTTTATTATAATCACAAATTACCGATCTAAAAGATAATCACTTTTTTTTTCAAAAAAACATCTAAAAGACCCATTGATCCCGATAAAAAAATCACACCGTAAATTTCAACCTATAAGAGAATTAGAGGTTTTTTTCACCTCCTAAAAACAACAGGCTTCTAAGTGTATAAGTATCCCTTAGTTCTAGTGTAAGGAAAGAATTTCTTCCTTAACTTAATGACAATTTCTTTTTAATAATGCGAATATTTTTTACTCACCAGAAAAAGTTTAGAATTATCCATTTTTTCTATGTAATTACAAAAAATGCTATCTCTAATATAAACGACTCGAAACTGATGGAGAATCAAATATGGAACCTGATTATATACAAAAATAATTGCATAACTATGAAACAAGACGTGCTGGTTTTTTGGGCTTATCACCAAAAAGGCAGTGAACTTTGAAATCGCTGGGCTTATCACCAAAAAGGCAGTGAACTTTGAAATCGCGTCATTCCCCTGGCAAAGAGTGTGTTGACCTGTAACTACTAGAAAAAACCTGTTTGTACGGGGGCGTACTGCCAGGGAACGTAAAGTGGGCAAATTCAATATGTAATTACTACTTCCGCACACACTCAAAATCAAAACCCTCCGTACACTATTCTTGTATTCTCCGATCGTTCTGTTCTTCATATTAAATAAAAAAAAAACAAAGAAGTTTTTTTCAACTGAAATTAATGAGCAACATTAAAACTTAAAACCAACAGAAAATATTTTGTGTATGAGGGGGGTTGCTCCTTCTCAAAACTTCGCTCTTTACGCTAATGTTCTTAATACTTTTAAATAAAGGTTCTTATTATTCTAATTAAACGAACCTTTTGTTTCAAGAGTCGTTCTTAAAGAATTTGAAAACAATTAAAATTTAATCATAATAATGGAGATGTTGAGAAGGAGCAATACCCATTAAGATTCATTAAGATTATATAACTTATAGGGGGTGTTTCCCCCTTTTTTTGAAAAATCAGGCAAATTTTCTTAGCAACATAAGCCAATTCTTTTGATATATCTATTGGAATCAAAATTTAGTTTTTAGAGTTTCGGTCACTATTAAGCCGGGTCGCTCCTTACTTGAAGTTCATTATCACGAATTATTCGATTCTCAGGTAAAGTGATAAACAATTTCATTCAAGTCTCCATCCACATGATAAAATACGGGCACTCCTTTGACCTTTTCCTCCCAATAAACTGTATTTTTGACCCAGTAGTAAACTATAAGCTCTCACTTCAATTAATAACTTTATTTCATTTTATTTAAACCTGCAATAAAAAAACTAATGTAAGATTACTCTAAATCTCCTTCGACCAACAATAAAGACTCAGAGAAGCCAAAAGCAGAAGCTGTGCCTGCTGAGCCTGAATGTTCTGGCTCTGTAGAATCCTTATAACTAATCTACTCACTTGGTCCCTCATATCCTAACGAAATCAACTTTTTAATACCAGACAAGAATTATATGTAGATTTTAACAGTACCACAGATATTGATGGTTGGGGGTAAGTGAAATAACTCCGTGAGCTTAACAGGAGTCTATCCTGCTCAGAATGAATATCTGGAGGAATCCTCGTAAGTTGAATTGAAAAGATGCGAATCAAAAAACATTATAATGGGCAGCTCCATATCTTGAAGAAAGTTTTTATCAGTGTGTTAGAAGAACTATCAGTGTCTCGGTAATACCATATTTTTGGATCCCCGAATGACTATACCTTAAAACTATTAAATAAAAAAATATAGCTACTATTACTACTAGTAGTAACTCATTGCAGCGTGGAAATGCTCAAGACGAACATAGCTATGCACGCTGCTTCTCCATCCTAACTCAAGTTTATTTATTCTGCTGAAATCCTCCCTTTTTAAGACCTCTTAAGAAGTTTAAATTTCTATGAAAACTTCCTTATCACCCCTTTTCATGGTTGGCCAAAAAGGAGAATCTTTGGAAATATGTCATCTTTCGTCTGCAGAACGTGTCCTAACTATCTCAGCCTTACTCTCATTGTAGGCCTAGATAGTGAGATAAAACCACATTTTTCTTACAGCTTACTGTTTGTAATACGGTATAACTAATACTGCTAGCTGTGCTTCTAACTTTTCTCCCCGAGACTACATCTGCTACATTACCAACTATTTTCCTAAAATAATTCTATCTATCTTGTACACAGTCTAATTTTAGACTCTTGGTTTAATATTCAACTGTTCGAGGAAGGTTCCTCACAAGCCCTTATTCTGGAGTATACCAACGTCATAACTTCTCGGAATGAATTTACCCTGCTAGATATCAGTTTCAGGCTAACCCTGTACTTAAACATCAGTAACAGCACTCCTATATATTCTGGTATATTGTATCGGTTCTGCAAGTCTTCTACTTACCATAACATAATCTATAACTTGGGTCGTTTTACCATCATGCAGTGTTGTGATAGTTGGGTTGCATAATAGTGAAAGATTCAGTACATTTTTTCTCTGACGTATATGTATCAGTGAAACTTTTTCTTTAAGTCAGCAAGTCAGTACATTTACTCTAAAATTCAGTATTTTTTACTATTGTCATTATTAGACCTTATTGCTCATAGTTGAAAAAATGCTGATGCCTCGTGACTTTTCTTTATCTCTTCCTTTGTGGTCTGAACAGTGGCGGATCCAGGAAGCGTGCCGCTCTAGCTTAGTCTAAAGTAGTGTAATTTACTTAATTAACTCAAGCCTGCGTTAATTAAATTTTCTCCTAAAGCAAGTTAATCGCACGGGTCCCCCTCTTTTGCCCCCCCCCCTAAAAAAATGCTGGATCCGCCCCTAGGTCTAAAGTTACTCAATAGGGTTTGTGCAAATTATTTGTAAATCATATAAGTGTAGCGGGATATAAGTGGGCTATCATTTGCTTCCGGTGTGAATTACATAGACCCTGACGCCGGGCCGATGAAGGAAAACCGGTGGCGTTGGGGTCATTTGTGTGTTGATGGCGAGTGGAATGTTTACCCTATTAGAAGTTGATAGTGGAGTTGATGGCAATAATACAAGAGCACCAAACATTGCGGTGGAAATCACGAGAAAATCACGGCTTTGTCTGGAATGGGATGAAGTATATGCAAGATATGTGATATCCTTGAGCAAATTTAAACTGGAGGATCAATTATGTTTCGCTGCAAAAGTTGATATAGCACATGAGAATAGACTTCAATGTGCTTTAAGTGCATTAGTGAAACATATCGAAGGCAATAAACTGTATCGCTAATTGTACATGCTTAGTATTATTGTTGTTGTAATTATTCCATAAAATTGTTTTGAAATCGGAAATGTTCCCTTTCTTTTCTGGTTAGGTTAGGTTAGGGCTAACGAATCAGGGTAAGTCTACAGTCATCAGTCAGAGTGAAAGGATTGAAAAATGAATAAATTTGAGAAAGAGAGAAATAGATCAAATCTGGTGTTTATGGAAAAACATTTGATTTTGGATGACAATTTTCTCGAGTTATCTCTTAAACATAGGATATTCTCTCGAGGAACACTTGACAATATAATGAAAACTGATTCTCTCCCATTGGACTATTGTATGAAACTTTTAAGATGTGATTCAAATGCTTATACTCATTTTATTTATATATTAATTTGAACAAAGCAGAATAATACCGTGGATATACTTTTGAAAACATTGCCAATGGATTCAGTGTAGATGGCTCCACCATTCGAAAGAGGTAACGTCACAGTTACTCCTCTCCCCATTCCCCTCACTGAGTTTATCGAACGAGGATCAGTTTCGTTTTAGCTGTGAGAGAGTTGACATCGGAAACCAAAAAATGTTCTATACATGTGCACTATGCATGTACACTCTTGGCAGTTGGACTCAATGTGAGAATTGCACAATTATTGATGACTATAGTGAAAAGTGTAAATTGTGTAATTATTGTAAATTACATAGAGACTATGCAGTACAAATTAAAGGATGTAGTTCATGTCTTGAGGAGATCTGTGACTCTCACCCTAGAGGGCACATGTGCTCCAATTGTCACTATGATAAATGTGATCAGTGGGAGAATACTTACCCCGCTATGATTGGAAAGAATCCCACACGTGATTTTAGTTTATCTCTACGAGATGGGTATCGTCGTGGATTTAAATTATTCTGGGAGGAGGAGTCAGGTCTACGATTCAACTGTTAGGGTAACAAGACAATTTGGTTTCTACGTCATTGTTGTGATGACACTAACTACTATGACTATAAACCAAGTAATTTTTATTTCGCAGTTACCGAATGTGATTCACCATTTGAAACACTGTATGCGATATTGCTTCAAATAGACAGATTGAAACTCGTAAATTTCATAATATGAATGCAAATAGTATCATTGACTATACAAAGAGATATGACATTAGTGAAGTTACATTATACTGTAGAAAATATGACCCTGACTTTGCAGTCAATCAAGATGAATATGCAGTGAATCCAAATGATTTACCAGCATTAGTGGTTCACGACAGTTGCCTATACACCGAAGAAGAAAAAATCTAAAGTGAAGACTTAAAGACATTGTTATATATATATATGTATTTTATTAATAAACAAATTCACAAACATTTTTTAAGCACTTTACTCTTAGGGCACTGAAATCAATACTGTATAGGTCTGAGAGGATATTTTCAGCTCGAAAGTCGTCAGATTTTGATTCTTGGGTCACTGCTGAAGATATTAACAATACCCAATGATTTCTATGTGACTTTCATGTCCAATGTTTCTGATTCTCTCTACAATGATCTGAATAGAACAAGTGATTTTTGGACGAAACTCTCCCCCACCATCAAATTCGACGACAATGGAAAGTATGAAGTGGCTCTTGTCGACTGTATTCTCAAAAATACCTACGACATCCAGAGAAAAGATTGTAAATATGAAATAAAAATTAGGCCCTATGATTGGCCACCAATATCCTCAGGTGATCAAGAACAAATTATAAAAATCAATTGGATGAATTATCCATATATTGAAGTACCCTACGAGTAACTCACCTGTATGAATTATTTACGTCGTTCTATTAATAAAAGAACTTTCTGCTCGTAAAAAATGAGCTTTTCATTTCAATTATTCAAAGGAAGAGGACAAGATCTACATTAGTTCACCTATTGCCAGCGAGAAGTTTATTATCAATGATAACCTAAAGGATGTTCTTGGCTTTAAGCTCAATATAATCAACGGTAAAAGTGCGAAAAACGATAATTTCATTTTCGCTGACTACCCTCCTGCATTCTCCACAATCACCTGCATATTTCTATACGCTTCCTTTTTGGAAACATATTGATTCGGTAATTCAAATGTTCCCCTTCTACGTGTCCTTGAATGAAAAACCAATCAAGAGCATATTCACCACTACAATATAAAGCATCTTCAGTATATTCCCGTAAACACTTCCTATTTGGAACTCTGTTAGTTAACACTAAGAACTGAATTGGGTGATTCCATAGCAATTTCAAAGGGTTTGGAAGTGATTACATGCCATTTTCGTCCCACCGTTCAACAAGATGTCTGATAAAAAAGTGGTATTCACTTGTTCTTATATTGACTGTTATGTTAATACTCTTGTACCAAGACAACAGGGCAATGGCATGGAATATTACAAGGGTCGCTAGTTAATGTCTGGCTATGGTCTTGGCAGTTGGTTTGCTAAGCTGTTTCGCTCTTCACTACCACTGGCTACAAAATATCTTGTACTGGCTGCGACAGATTTTGCCTCCTCTACACTATACGATTGGGGCTCTTGCAAGGATTTTAAAAAAAGTGCTACGGAAAACCTTAGGTCCAGTGCGCGAACCCTTGGCAAGTGATTAAAACAAAATGGTAAAGGTTTAAAAAGGTCGAGAAACAATGCATCACTCATCAGTCTCTACTCAGGTCGGAAACGAAAGACATCTCCACTCTTGTCAAAGAAAAGAAGGAAAAAGCCGAAACGTAGTGTAAACAGAAGAAGAAGCCCCAAGAAGAGAATTGTTAGATCGAAACTAGTTTCCATTTCCTAAGATGTCCTACTTACCGCATAAGAATTATCTACTATCAATCAACTCTTCATTGACTCTATTCAATGCTGAAAATTTTGATGTGAGTGTCAAGCATGGATACTATACACAATTTTATCCTCATCAACCCCTCTCTGATAATATCCACTTTCAAATTTATTCCAATGAAGACTACTTTATGGACATGTCTTCAACATTTATAGATTTACAAATGAAAGTCCGGAAATCCGATAATACAATGCCAATTCGGGCCTATGGAATATCCTATGAAAATTGTATATTGCATAATTTATTTCGTCAAATTAGTGTCTTCATCAATGGCACGCTGGTGAGCACAAGCAACAATCTCTCAAATTATACAAGCTATATGCAATTCATGCTGATGACACCCAAGTCATGCAAGGAATTGAGAGGCACCTCCAATGGATATGAATATTTTACTAATACTGATAGTACAGATGCACTTAAAAATGCTATAACTAGTGAATTACATCTAGTTGGAAAAATATATCATGAAATATTTAATATACCCCAATGGCTGCCGCCCAATGTTAAAGTGGATATAAAACTGACGCTTGCACCCTCCAATTTAATATTGAGAAAAGAACTTGCTGCCAATCGTGATGTAAGTCTCTCCCTCACCTCGGCAATACTTCATGTACACAAACAACAGGTTATGAGTTCTGTTGCTTTGGTGGCAGTGGAAAAACTGAGAGCCAATGGAAATAATATTAAACTACTTGTTCCTCATACAATCACCAATCAACGTCATATTGCCATGGGGTCACGCACCTTCACCGGTTCATCCTTTATAAATGGTTGAAATTCCGTCAAAACTCGCTTTAGCATTTGTAAAAAGCGCTAGTGCAATAGGATCATGGACTGGATGCCCACATAAATTCGAGATGTTTGAACTTTCATATCTTGCGTGCAAAGTAAACGGCATCCCACTCTACAATCTATCTTTAGATAAATCCTATAGAACATTGTATGAGTTGACCATGCAAACCCTAGATCATGATTCGCAACTATTTGAAAATGGTATAACCGAAGATATGTTTTCTAAAACACATGGTATCATCGTTCTGAATTTGTCTGGCACACAGGATATGAGTATAGTGCGTACGGAGAGTGTGCGTTTAGAGTGTACATTTGCCGACCCATTGGCTGAGAGTATTGCACTAATCTCACTAAATCAATATGAAACCTATTGGGAAATCACTCCTGAAGGCAGTGTTCTATTAGACTTGGCGCCATGAACACCATTCTAATAATCAATGTATTTAATATGAATCCCTATACGTCCCAGTGCAAATTCTATTGTCTACCCTCGGACTTTCTTTGAAAAATCCAAAGCGTCAACAATACCTTGATTATTGTTAATAGCAGTCCGTCGACTGTGTTGACGGGTCATTGGCTGTGCAGCTTTCAAACAATGAAGACTATTGAATATTTTGATCCTCTTGGTCTACCCTACACATTCTACACACCCAACATCTGCAACTATATTGAGAGCAGTGGGATAACTATTATTCAAAATCGGAAGAGGGTGACTTATTGTTGCGACTTTCTTAAATTTGGTAATTTTTGTGAGCATTTGGAAATCAAAGCTTAAACTTAATAACTGATACTAAGTGTCCTAACATTTTGCTTGGATTAAAAGCGACGAACTAGGATGAAAATCTCAACATCTTCCTGAAGCTACTTCAGTCTGCATATTACTTCATTTAATTGTATTTAAAACGGGTGAGTTTTTTATTTTTTACCAGAAAATACTGGCACATAATTTTTCTTCATACTGAATAAACCATTAAGTGTTTTTTGTTTCTTGAAACCTCTACAGTAGGGTTCTCTGATACGCTGAATATGATGGTGTGATTTTCATTAAGGTTCTATAACTTTTAGGGGGTCTTTTCCCCTTTTTTCGAAAATCAGCCAAATTTTCTCAGGCACGTAACTTTTGATGGGTAAAATTAAACTTGATGAAACTTATATATTTGAAATCAGAATTAAAATTTGATTCTTTTGATGTATCTATTGGTATTAAAATCCCGTTTTTTAGAGTTTCGGTTACCATTGAGCCGGGTCGCTCCCTACTTACAGTTCGTTACCACGAACTGTTTGATATAGCGTTTAGCGATAAGATATAACGAAAAAACTAATAAATCGAGCGCAAACTCGTTAAACTAGACTAACTATATTCCTGCTAGCCAGAATATAGTATTTCCCTAATTATAAAAAATATATACATATTACAAATTCAGTCATAAGGAGAAAGTGAGGTAGACAGCCCTCCTAACTTCGTCTGTCCCGGGCAGCCCCCGGAGTAGACAAGCATGAGGATCACCTCCATATGCAAAGTTCAATCGTGTATCAATGCATAACCCCAAACCACGATAATTCAAAACTTACTTTTAATCTTAATGGAGAATTCAAATGCCGATCTGAGGAGCTTTCGATGTATTGAACCTCGGAAGGCTTGATTATTTGGATGTTTGATAAACTGAGAGTTCCTTCAGGATAGATTTTACCTCTTCTGAAATCAATTTTATGGGATATTTTATTCAAAAAACGTCATGCCAACAACATAGTCAAACACGGAATTCCAGAATGTACTAACTGTGTTGTATGATGGAGGTTTATCATAACAATGATGAGATTTACCTCCATCATAAGACATATTTGGTATCTTTAATAATACGGCATTAGAAATCTTGATTACACGTGTAGACGATAGGTCAAAGTATAACCCTATTCTAGAAATATTATATTATAATTATTATTAGCACGATAGAAAACATATAAAACGCAGTATTTGCTACTTAAATACTTAATAACTGCTTCTCACAGCAGAACTCAACAACAAAAAACTTTAACCCTAAGATCAACAAAAATAATATTCTTTCAAAAATTATACTAAAGTAGTCCGAAGTTAATCACAAGAAAAGATGACCGGAAATAACCACCACCCTAACTTTCTCTAAAATTTACAAAATACTAGACAACCTAAAACATTCATTCGGCAAAAAATATGTGCGAGTTGTTATTGCATTAATTATAACCAAGGTTTCTCAGTTGGGTAATTGGCGGTAATGTAAGGATCAAGCATTAATATATATATATATATATATATATATATATATATATATATATATATATATATATATATATATATATATATATATATATATATATATATATATATATATATATATATATATATATATATATATATATATATATATATATATATATATATATATATATATATATATATATATATATATATATATATATATATATATATATATATATATATATATATATATATATATATATATATATATATATATATATATATATATATATATATATATATATATATATATATATATATATATATATATATATATATATATATATATATATATATATATATATATATATATATATATATATATATATATATATATATATATATATATATATATATATAAGGGTAGTAAAGATGTGAGACATGATTTGCCTGCATGTAGGGATATAATAATCAACCAAATAATAAATATAGGGTTTCTGTCAATCTAAATAACAGATGCAGGCCTGACTAATCTCTCAAAATTGTCCATGTAAGCCTACTAAAAGAAAAAAAAATCTGTTCCAAAACATTCAAGTCAAATATGAACTGAAGATTTTGGCAAAAATTCACTAATTGAAAGTAGTTATAAGTAAAATCGTATCTTTTTCTTGGTGACAGTGGATATTTAATCCGCATGTAAGATGTGTGATGATGTGAAGATTAAATTATCAAAAGAAAGCCATCTTTTATCAGCGAAATAAAAAGGTTCTTTTGAGGCTTGAAATAAATTCAATTATTTAAAGAAACCCTGCAAATCACTAAGAAAAAAAGGGAACATGATAAGATACCCAAGCCAGCAACAATTAAGTAATCGTAGACTAGAAAACGTAACCTCATGGAAACTTGAGAAAAGACATAGTGCAGATAACATTAATGATTATTAAAAGAATGGGGACTTATTGATGATTCATTAAAAGAATGGGAGCTTATTAGAACAGTAGAAAATCTTGACTGTCCAACACTACATTATCTTCTAAGATCTCGAAGGACAATCTTGGAACATAAGATGATCCTAAGATTAATGGCAAGATTGGTTCATTATAACTTTAGTGCGCGTGCAATGACGAGAAAACTCGAACACACCAGACTAAGTTCCAATCTGGGTTTCCGAATTTTAACACAAAGAGTCCCAACAACAAAATATAGCATATTGTCGGATTTTATCGCCGACAATATTTGGTACGATCAAGATGATAACAATATAACTACAATTTGTCCCATTAAATTTGTCTCCATACTAATAGACCAAGGACATAATTTAAAAGGTGAAAGCTTTCTTAAGACCTTATGCGTCAACTGTGTAAATAACACGTATCTAAACCCAATAAACCCTTCAATGGGATCCGCTATTTTTCAAGTTACCCCAAGAGACTATAAAGACATAAAGAAAATAATCTTGAATTTCTTCCAGAAGACGAAAATTTTGGAAGAAAAATATTCCCTGGTTTGACGTAATCGTGCGTGAGAAACTATGCTGTTGCCAATCACACGTAAACTTAAGTTTTTCCGTAGTAAAAATAATAAATGACCAATTGTCTTTATCTCAGCTGTGCCGGAAAGTCATTCGACAAAATATGCGAAGGAATGACATAATGGCCACACTGGAGGGCTTGCACCTCCCAAACCAGTTATTAGTGTATTTAATGTACTTAAATAAACCTGAAAGGGCAAAAAATAATATAATATTTGAACTCAGGTTTCTCAGCTCAAATGTTTCGTCATGGGAAAACTATCGACATCTCGATATGCTTGCATCTCCAAGTTCAAAGGCGGCACTGCCGGATGATGCACCTATATTGAAATTAAAACCCAATGTTAGTGGAAGAAACTGTATATATAAATAATCTCGTTGAAACGAATAATAAAAGAACCTTCTAATTTTACCTGAAGTGTTATGTCTGTGTAGATTATTATTGTTATTTAAAAAAAAGTGCGTTATATGAATAAACCAGTAGTGTATTAATATTTATAAAACTATGAATTAGAGTGAATATCACGGGGTCTAAATACATTGTTAGTATATTGACAAAAAAGGTAGTTTCTCGAAAATCTCAACACTTTAAGCCTATATGGAACTCATTATAAATCGAGCGCAAACTCGTTAAACTAGAGTAAGGAACTTTAGGGAATCAAATTACGTCCGAATACACAAATAGCTAGGTGCAAAGTGGCACCGGTGAAAAAGTAGTTCAACTTCAACCTGAAGTTACCTTGTTTTACATTCAAAGTATACATTCATTATTGGTTAATATGGAGCTTTAGATGACTCGAATTACGTCGAACGAATAAGTACCCAATGTATGAGGAAATACCGGTGAAAAGGTAGTTTGACCTCAACCTAGAGTGTACCATGATTATAACTAATCTTGAAAAGTTAACTGGACAAAAGTCAATAGAAACTACCTTTCATTTCAGAACAATGGCCAAAGCAATTATCGATACAGAGTTCAAAACTATAAAGCACGCAAAAGAAAATGTCATATACTCAGCGGCAATGATCATTGTGAGTAAATCAGGGGAAGAAGTCTTCGCGAAAAAATGGAACGTCAAGTATGACTTAAGGAAATATGACGTTGAAACCTATAAATTTGGTCTAGGTTTAGCAAACACACCCAAATATCGACCCGCGAGAGGGAAATTGGGAGTAAAGGCCAAGTACCTCCATTATATTCAACATGAGATAAGAAAATTGCAAAAACAATATAAAGTTCGGTACTGGTACGTTAAAGGACCATGTCAGACAAATTCATTGCTTCTTGACAAATGTAGAAAACAAAAATTAGTTTATAAAATTGAGGGAAATTCAAACTGCGTAAAATACCAAGGTCAACATGACCCCCTCCAAGAAATAAAATACTACAAACAATATCTATATAATCCAAAAAGCGTAATATATAGAGAGAAAAGAAAAGAAATTATATTTAAAAGAATAAAAACTTATGAATCAAAATCAAAAGCAACCAAAAAATCAAGAAAACCGTCTCTATTGAAATAAATTGGTATGACGTAAATCAAAGACAACCCACGCACCCCCTACGTTAAAAGAGAAATTCTTGAATGAAATCAATTAAAATAACCATCCCCCCAGCCTAAGAATGAGCCGTATGTCTACCATAAGCAATCAACGAATTCTATTACCACGAATTTTAATCTCACCTTGTTTCCTTCCCCGCAAAAAAAAAGAAAAGAAAATCCCATATAATAGGAATCAAAATTCTCATTCGTTTATCAATCATAAGAAATCTTCCTATATTATGTTTAATGAAATATTAATTCCGGAAACAGCAAAAAAAGGATGTGGCTAACCAATTCCATGATAATCTTCGTTGCCCAAACTATAGCCCAAGATATCGTAAAGCATAGAATAATCTTCAAACATGAGAATTCGTTACTTGCTAGTCACAATGCCTGGAAGATATTTATGAAACTGGATCCCAAACTGTTTGAAACCCTATTTCAGCAATTCATCAGACTAGAAAAGAATAGTAATGAATTGAAAGACTCTATATTCCAATTCTTAAAATCGGACAAGAGCCTGCAGACAACAAAACACATGCACCACAAGGAAAATAAAGGAGATCTACCCCCCATTATTCCTAAACTAAAATCGAAATTCCTAATAGATGACTTTGACAACAAAGAAAATACAGGAGATCTACCCCCCATTATTCCTAAACTAAAATCGAAATTCCTAATAGATGATTTTGACAAGAAAATGGCAGAGATTGTTAAAGCTCTTGGAAACAACAACAGAGAAAACAGAAGGAAAAGAGCATTAAGTAATATGAACGGTTCCAAAGCGAACATACTACGACAAAATATACCACAAGTTCCTTTTTGACAACTTCCGAGAAAAATAAAATCTATGATGGAAATTACGCCATGCTAAATGAATTACCAAGCATATGGACATACCTCAAACAACTATGGCAAGACCATACTGCGAGCAACGTTACTAAGAAAGTATCACCAAAAGAAATAAAGAAAAATATAGACATGCCACAAAGAAAGAAAAATACCAGGACAATCACGCCCAAACTCAAGACGAGAACAGAGGAAATACAGCCCTCACTAACGGATGTCACAACCAATGCAAGCCCAGAGTTAATCAAACCCCATTAACTGTCCCAAGAAAAATTAATTACGATACCGCATTTGAAACCAACGACGTTCACAAAATGGTCACGGTCCACAGGACCAACATTTACAAAGACCAACTCCTTCGGCAACATGTATATAAAATTAAGGGCAAGACTCCCAGTATTGCATACCGAAACCCAAACTGTATTAGTTCAAGGATACCGTTCGGATAAAAAAAGGAAATTTACTGAAAGTTAAAAGAAAGAAAAATATGTACCCGAAAAATGCTGGACAATTGACGGCAAATATACATGTGCCAGACTGGCCATGGCCGACGAACCAGCCAAAAACTACGTCGAATCGTTACATGAGCTAAATGAGAAAAATGCCCTTCTTAATCACCAATCCTTCTCAATATTGTATAGATAGAGACTGCAAGCACTATTTGAATTATTCAATACAGAAAAACGAAAGTTAAAGCAAAGTACCACAAGAATCTTCGAAGTATTCTTTCGAAAAAGCAAATACCGCAGATCAGCTAGTCTAATACCAATCGTAGAAGAATTAGCTTCACGCTTATTTGGGCTATCGACTGAAGAAGGCCTGAATATCCTAAGGAAAAACGTAAGAAAACTAAATAACACCATGAACGTTACCTTACACGTCCAAAAAATTTAAGCCAGTATAGCCAATTATCAGAGAGGCAAAATTGAGGCAATTTCAAAGAAAATATCAAAGACAGTAAGTATAATGAATTATTTAAAGAATGAAGTAGATCGTGTGATTTTTAATTCAAGTCTCACCATGGTATCACCAGACATAGTTACAATGTGAGTACTTAACTTGGCAACCGTCGTGAGTAAATTCGAATGTGCATTATTCGCCCTTACTGGAGGAACCCTGTCATATGAACTGGTGGACCCTTCGAACCTACAAAGTATCCTAGATGAAATAAAAACACAACTAACGTTCGGTCTACACCTACCAACAGAACCAGAGGTAGCAAACCTATTCCACTATTACACCAAGCTAAAGATTCACATCACGGAAATAAACAAACAACTATTTGCAGTAGTAACAATTCCATTAATAAATCAACAATCCATATATGACTTGTGTAAAATTTCTTCGTTTCCAGCCAATATAGGTAAAACTAATTCGTTCATGACTATCTCCCCCAAAGCGCAATACTTGCTAGTTGATCAAGATAGGAGGAAAAACGCATTAGCAAATCCACAGGACCTTAAGGAATGTGTAGCATTCAAAAACCGAGTATGTCAACAAACCCTGCCTATATATAACGTAAAACCTGGATCCTGTATGTTAGATATATTTTTAAAATAGACTCAACAAGAAGAAATTCCCAATTCATGCGAAGCGCTAGTAGGTAGTACAAAACGGGAAATATTTATTCATCTCAGAAATGATCTGTGGATATTTTCTGTTCCAAAAGAAACTGTCGGGACAGTCTTGTTGTAATAACACAGAAAGAATCGACCCAAGCTACAGAACTGAACTACTATTACAAGACGTGGGAACAATAACCATAAAACAAGGGTGTCGATTAGTAACCAAAGAAGCCACGGTGCAAACACCAGTGATAACTACAAGCACGAATATAATAAGCCCCAAGGTGACCAATTTCAAACCAGTCAATTTATTGCATACAATTCCTAATATTGAAAACGAAGAAATAAAAGCCAAAATATGGTCAAAAATAGAGAACGTCAAAGGAACCTTACCATTAACAAAAATAAGAGAAGCCTTAGACTCCCAGATTCCCCTATTTACTGATGAAGACAAAGATACAAAGATTGACGTATGTAGAAAGTAGATACCGACTATTCTCAACAAATTTTTGGTGGAGTATCCTCCTGACGGTAGGATTTGTATTCATGATCTCTCTGACTATAAGAATGCTATTGACCCTGAATTACAGAAGAATTATGATAACACGTAGAAAAAGGGCAAGGTCAGATCACATCGAGTCGAGCATGATGCAAAACCTAAACCCGGAACTCCCTGATAACCCTTAAGCAAAAAAAATAAGGGAGGACATGATCGAGCGAATGGGAGTAGAGGTCCTCATTCGTGCCATGTCCCGTCCCAAATCTCTACTTATTGTTATGTAAACCCATGCAACCGCAAAGATGTATTTCTTAAGCGGCATGGACGTGTGTAAACAGTAAAGACTTGAAAATTTATAGTAAATTGAGACCTCTCATAAAACCATGTAACCTACATCGCATGTAGTTATATAATAGAAAGGTAAATGCTAAAGTAGATGAGTGTTGAATAACATTTAAAAATGTATTGAATATTAAACATGTGCCAAATGCACATATATATAAGTATATATATAATCACCAAATCTTGAAAATCACATATTGTGTTATTTTTCGTAGACACAATCATTTTTCTTGTGATTGCCTAGCTTATTTCATAGTAATCTAGTGTTGCTGCAATATGCATGTAAAAGCATGAAAATTGCTCTTATTTGTTTTATCTTTGAGTTTAACGGTACCCATATTAAATTGATATTATTAGTACGACTAATCACGACTATTATTTCAAACTATAGTCCCCGTATAATATTGTATAAATTGTGTATTATTGCCGTATGTGTTTTAACTTACGTAATTATAAGGAGCATATGATTCTGCCTAGATATTTATATTCCAGGAAACAGAGTAATCAATGCAAATTAATTATTGGTGTACCAGCACGCAATACGAATACAACCCAGTAGCATCTACTCTCATCATTCGTCAACCACCGACAAGTACTCACCAAGGGAACCCCTGAAGACAACAACCTGATGACAATCCAAGTCACCCAAGCCTAGTACCAGGTACCACTACCCCCAAACAATATCGAGAAACCAAGAACCCCATACATAGGTATATACCTGAATTAATGACTACCTAGAGAACCACCCCGACCTAAGCATGTCGCAAAACTGCATAAAATCCGTCGATGACTATCCTTAGACGGCAAGGTCCCAAACATTAAATCCTAAGGACCAAGAATAACCCTGGAGTCAATCCCTCAAAGATTATATATCTTAAGCCCCAAATCAGAGACAATATGTTGAACCAAGATCCCAAGCTTAAGTTTGACCCTATCCAATCATTATTAGATGTCACGAAACCAAACTATCCTCCATGAGAAGAAGAACCCATCATAATCAATTTTGCGGGAAATATAAACTGTACGCGCAAACTTTCCCAAAATAAGGTGTTAGAGAAGAGGACAAACCATGTTATCTTAGCCAAAATCCCAATGTCTAAGCCCTCAATGATTGTGTATAATTAAAACAAGAATCAAAGACAATGGGTCAAACATAGAACCTGAGATATAGTTCTGATCTAACCATAGTTACCCTTACATGGAATAACATAAAAGAAGGACTAAACGTGAACAATTTACGGGAATCACAGACTGTACGAGCATTAGATTGTCCCGAGGATACAAGTGCCCAAGATGAGATACCCAGCCCAACGATCAAGATACCCATTTCTTGATTAATTCCCCAAGGGATATATACCTAATAAACGTATCAACGACTCTATAACATCAACCCCTCGTATATGATGTGAAAAAACACGCACGGAAAATTTTTTGCAAAAAAAGTCATATGTATGAACAACATAAACGCTTATCCCAAGGAACAAGTGTCAAAAAGCGAAACACCACGAAAACAAACCACAAACAATTAGCCAACCCAGTAATTAATTGAATGGAAGCCCAAAGTAAGAATGGCGTATGTGAGTATTATAGACACGTAGAATGATGAAGTAAGTGTGAAAATCTTATGTATCTAACTTGTAACTTTTATGAATATTGAGAAACTTTTCATGAAACAGATGAAAACAAGTGCAAGCTACATTATCCCAGTGTTGAAATCAAATATTAACTTGAAAACTATAAATGTGTCAAATTTCCTTTTTCTTGCAAAATTATTTTTATGCATACGTATCAGTGTGTTAAAATTTAGATGTAATAGGATACTCTTAGAATTCAGTTACTTATCGTATCAGTATAGCTTCAGGTGGAAGTATAATCTAGTATTAGAAGTATTGAACGTGTACCATATCAGGTAGTAGAATAATTGCAAAGGCAGAACTTAATTAATTAAGAACATGTAAAATTATTATCATGTCAGGTGAAGGTAATTTTAGTATCAGGTGGAGGAAAGTAATAATTGTATACATAATCATATACCCAAATGTGTTAGTCAGTAGAAACTCTTTGGACCTTTCGCCAAATAGAGTGAATAGGTGAGGGACTTTTAAGTAATGTTTTCATATAAGTATTTACATAAAGAAATCAGGAATATGAAAAAAAAATTATTTCTTATTAAATATAGGCTATTTCAAATAATAAGGCACAATTTAAAAAAACAATAATTTTCTAAGCAATAATAAAACACGATCAAAATTCAAAAAAAAGAAGAAGTAGTAAACACAATGATGAACGCATCGTTAACAATGGGAAGGGTAATATGTAACGTAATAAAAATTCAAACCCCCTTTCCTTCTGGCTAAGGAAATATTCATTGTATTTCAAACAAAATTAAATCTCGGATCTTTACAGCTATGAGACAATTAAGGACAACACGGGAATCGTGACCAATGTGTCACGAAATTTTCTATTGTTCATCTTAAACAATTCCTATTGTTCAAATAGACAATACTTTTTAACAAGATTAGTTTCAATAAGAAATCAAAGGAAGTCGTGACTTCTTTCACTACCGACAAAGAGAATTGATTCTTTGAGCTGTCACTTATCAATTTATTAATGAAACTAAGTATTACATAGTTATCAAAAAGTTGCATGTTTCTTCACAATGAAAGAAAGAATTCGTGAATTCTTATCAGTGCCGATAAAGAGAATTGAATCTTCGAAATGTCGCTTATCAGCTTATTAATGAAACTAAATATTACATTGTTATCAAAAAGTTTCATGTTTCTTTATAATCAAAGAAAGAATTCGTGCATTCCTCTCAGTGCCGACAAAGAGAATTGAATCTTTTAGCAATTTATTGAAATGTGAGTTATGCTTAGTTGACAGGAAAAATTGTATTGGTCACGAAATCTTCTATTGTTCATTTTGAACAATTCCTATTATTCAAAAGACAATGCACTTTTAGCATGATTATTTCAATTAGAAGTATACAAAGTAGAACATTAATAATGTGCAACAAAAACTTTGTATGACAGGAAAAATTCTGATGTATCAATCTTACAACTATTAATCTCGTTAAATTTAAAATAGCTAATTGGTGTATCCCTGTCCAATAGTGATACAGGAGATACCACGAACCAATAGGATCAATGTAACACACTTTTTAGTAACGCCTAAACGTAACCTCTGGCGAAATGGGAGAGAGTAGATAGTTAGGACCTAGCCATTTTTGCGCCAGTCTTGCGAAAGGCTTTTGGAGTCGATTGTCAGCCTGTTATGAGTTTATTATGAATTTTATATGAATCTTGAAACAGTCTTGTTGAATGTTATTTGTATTGCCCCAGCCAACAACTTTATTTTAATGTCATTAACTGCAAAGTGTTTTTGATATTCCAATCGAGCTCTGTACCGATCATGTGAGTAAAAATAAATGCATTAATTTCTTATTTTATTCTCTTTATGTTGGTATTTCACAGGATAGTTAGTCCTTGTGGCTCCGATCGCTCTCAAGGGAACCTGAATCCCTTCAATCTGATTTCGACTCAGTATTGCCATTATTAAACGCTTCCCATTTGAGCCTCTAATTTAAGCTCCCCACACACAATGTTCCGCCTCCACTCAGGTATGCTACTTGCAAGCCGTCAACTAAGAGTTTAACTGAAAATCTCCATTGAAACAATTAATTGAAAATTCCTATATACGGAATCAACTGAAAAGATAACAACAAAACTTTTTTATTGAACCCCCCACCCCCATTAGAAGAGAATCTGAATATTCGACCAGGGGGTTTGAAATTGTGAGAGGGGTAGTAAATTGTGGGAAACAGAACTACAGGTATAGATATTTACTTTAGAGATACATGAAACTGTATCCACTACAGGTAACACCAAACCCAGATTTTTCAAAAGCTTAAAGACTTGGTCACTATTGGACTGCTCGAGAAGCTGTTATGGTAAAGAGAATGGGACTGCTCGAGCAGCTGCTATGGTAAAAGGAATACACTACAGCAGACTGTTAGGACAGCAGTGACAAGGCAGTCTTTATCAGCTGCTTGACTAAACAAGTTAGTCTGTAAAGCGGTGTTTACCTTTTTCCATGAGCTTCCACGGCTTGTTGACTTATGGTTCCTTTAATGTTAACCGGAAGGTCGCGACCAGTATTGTTCTTTGGTTTGCTATCCTGGTTACTAAAATACCGTCCCGATCTGGTCCCTAATTGGTCCCCATTTTGGTTCTAGGAAGGTCCCTAAGTCCCTAATTCTGGACGTTGCTGACTGTACAGCCCCTGACATCGTTCTTATTTCCCCCAGGGCATAACATAGAAACCCTTGCCTTGAGGGTTGTGGGAGAGCGTCCCCCCTCAAAAACATGTTTTCGATCTGAAAATCAACAAAATGGCTATCTCAAAATTTTGATTGAATGTGTTTGGGGAAATGGTGGGCGTTGAAGGGGTTTTAGTTGCCTTCCAATTCCTTTCAACTATTAAAAAGGCACTAGCCACTCCAATTTCCAATCAAATGAGCCCTTTTCAAAGTTTCTAGGACAACGTCTCCGATACGAAGTGCCATGGACGCCCATAAGCTGAATTCCAGGGGAGGGGGCAAACTTCATCTAATTGCTAATTTTAATGCTATTTAATATAAATCTCATAACAAAAATATAAAAATAAGGCAGCATCATTCAGCCAGGGGGGGGCAAGAGGCCCCCCCCCCCCCTGCCCCCCCCCATATGGGCGCCCATGCGAAGTGCCCAGGTATGGATAAAAAAAATAATACATTGTGCCAACATCGTTCTTTACCTAGGCATCGTGATTGCGCTGCCTAAGTAAGGCAAGGCAATGAGAGACCACGGAATCAAATAGGTAGGAAAAAGTCTCCTGGACTTATATTATTTTTATGATTTAAGCATCCTAGATGAAAGTGTGAGCAAAATGAATGATTTTTTAGAGGTTTTGCGAGTTCAGGGTACTACGTTAAGAACACTAAGTTACTAAGGCTAAGAATAAGTGAAGATGAAAAGGTGACGTTGGGCAATGAAACGATTTATCAGGTGGGCATCTTCACTTACCTAGGCAGTATTATTAGTAAAGATGGTGAGAGTAGTGAAGATGTTAAAAATAAATTAGCCAAGGCTCAGAGTGTTTTTTCACACTTAAATAAGTTTAGAAAAATAGGAAGATAAGTCTTCAAACCAAGATTAGAAACTTAGAAGCTACAGCGACCACAGTAGTTAAATATGGCTCTGAAGCATGGGCGCTCAGAAAAGTAGATGAAGATATGAGAAATATGAGAACTTCGTGGGCGGGTGTAAAAAGGGAGGCTTTGAATATATTGGGATGGAGGAGGAGCGTGCGTACCTGTGTTGGCCACAGGTGGCTTGATGCTGTGGTGAGTTGTTAGAAGTAGTAATAGAGTTACTTCAGTCATTTTCAGCAGAACTACTATATCAACTCTTTCAGCCGTATGATCATTCCATGATTCAACTTTTTAAAGCAGAATAGGCAATCCATCTGGTTGTTCACAAACCCATTCCTAGATGACGCATGGAGTTGCTAGTTCGTCACAGACAGAAAATACTAACTTGATGAAAGGCGACGTCGCTGAAAAACACAAAATAGTGAGTAAAAAAACCGGGGATGATGACATTTTATACTACTTCAGGAATCCAAATCGATCAAGAAACACCCGTGTTCGAATTTTTTTGACGGAGGAAGTAGAAGAAATGCAAAAAAGCAACAGAAAAACCATCATACCTCAAAAAAGTCAAGGTGAGTCCTTTCTGGAAACAAAGTGTGTTATCGACTTCTATAAGAAAGAGATTTTATTCCTTAAATTACGGAAAAAAAATTATAAAAATGAAAAAACCTAAGTTAATAAAACATCCAACTAATTTACTCCTTTTAATTTTTAGTGAGTTTTTTTATTGTTTTATATGGTTCAACTAGTTTTATTACTATATGTTTTTTACTTGTTATGGTTCATATATGCACAATATATAGATATTCAACAGCATTTGGCGCCTTTGGTAATTAATTTTGTAGAATAGCTTTTTATTCAGGAACTATGTCTGCATTGTAACCTTTGACAGTGCTGTCAGGTGAGGTGTAGGTTGAGGTGTAGTTGAAACGAAAGCCAGTCAACCTTAATTATTTCTAAAGTTACTAAATTTGTAAGTTTTATTATTTTTTTTGCAAATTTTAGGTTTAAACTCAAATGCATAAACAATTTTCAACATCAACGCTTCGAGTTTTCCAATAATATCATTTACTATTGTTAGAAATACTTTTTTGCTATATTGCAAAGTCCCAATTGTCCATAGAACTGTTCTCTTTTTACATCAAGCAATGGATTCTGTTGGACATTTAATAAAAAATAGAAGTTTTTTTTAACTGAGAGTAAGAAGTGACATTAAAACTTAAAACGAACAGAAATTATTCCGTATATAAAAGGGGCTGTCCCTTCCTCAATGCCTCAATCTTTACGATAGAGTTTTTATCGTTTTAAATAATAGAGTCGCGAGAAAGAGTCAAAGTTTAGCGTAAAGAGCGAGGTGTTGAGGAGGGGATAGCCCCTTTCATATACGGAATAATTTCTGTTATTTTTAAGTTTTAATGTCGCTCCCTAGTTTCAGTTAAAAATTCTTATTTTATTTAATTTTTGAACATTTTTAAATTAATGATTTTGGCTCAAAGTACATGTATAATTACTGTGAATTTATTTAATTATTTAATATAATGTTTTTAATTTAAATTAATACCTGTATAATTAAAATGAAATTTGTATATTTATTTTACTTTTTTTTGCTAAATGGGTTTCTCGAAAGTTGGCTAATTTTATTTACGAATGTTTTTATTAGTAATAAGTATTAGTAACTTACGAATTCAGTTACGTAAAAAACTTCCATATTCGTATATGTTTATTACGTATATTCGGGAGGTTTGCCCCCCTAGTCAATCCCTAGCTCTTTCTGCTAGATTTCGAATTTTCTTCCAATTCTTTAAAAACGACCCCTTAATCACAAATGCCATTAATTAGAATAAATAGCTCTTACGAAAGTATTAAAAAACTTTAGCGCAAAGAGCGAGGTATTGAATAGGGGGCAAACCCAATCATATGCTCTATGGTTTTTATTCGTTTTGAGTTTTGATGTTGCTCCTTGCTTTCAATTTTAAAACGTGTTATTTTAAATTTAATTTCTGATCATTTTTTAATAATGCTGGGGAATTCGGTGCCCCCTTCATAGCAGTGTCCCTTCTTTCCTTACCCCGTTTTACATGTGGAGATGCTTCAGTGAAATTTCCCGTGGAAAATTTTCAGTGGAGTAGGAATTCTCTGGGAAATTTTTACGTGGAGGGTGGGTATTTCTCCTTGGAGAAATTTTCCTTGGAGAATTTCTCACAAAGAGAAATTTTATGCAGGAGAAGCTTTCCGTTGCGAGGGGATGTTTCCGTCCAGGAAACACTCTGCACTGGGGAGAGTCAGCCATGACCTTAAAAATGATTTGAAATTAAATAATAAAAAAAGTCTTTTCTCAAATGAAAATGTGCTGAGGAGTATTTTTCAAGGTGGAATCACCTGCAAGAAATCGTCTTGGGAGAATTCGCAGTAAGAATAAAATTCTCTTGGGACATTATCTCGGGGGTAAGATTTTACGTATAGAAGAACCTTCTATGTTTTTTTTCCATTAACATTCACCACTTCTCGAATGATTATTATATAAAACACAAGTACCTTAAATTTTTACGAGACCGTAGATCCCCATCGTATAAAAGGTATCTTTGTATAAAAGGTATGTATAAAAGGTATACGAGCCATTTAAAAGCCAAAGCATCTACGTCCAATGTTTTAGTAATAGATGTATCCCAGAATAATTAAATTTTACTGTCAGTGCACTTAGTTGACTATTAATTTTGTATTCACATAATGAACTAACTCCAGTTCTTTCGTGAAATTGGTATAACATGTAGCCTAAGCACCATAAGCTCTATCATCATTTTGGAAATCTGCTTTCATTTTACAGTTTTGACTTTATTGTCTTAACCTATGTTCATGGCCTCCCCCAGGCCATTCAGCGCGTCCTCAGGTGGCGATAGGGGACTGTCTTACATATATATAGTGCACCCCTCATAGGAGGCAAAGACCAGGGGACACCTTGTCCCTAGGGGTCCACAATAGAAACCGGGACACTCAACCGGGGTCATAAATACAGGTGGAGGAGGAAGAAGGCTCATTAAATGTACACTCAAAATGGCCTACTGGTTTGTCCATAAGTCCCATGAGTTACGAACCTTCTCCCAATGATGCATAGTTGAAAGGCCTCATAATTATGTTTTTGGAGATAACTTGACCCCCCCCCCACAGTCCCTAAGATAAGGTCCTTAAGTAATAAAATTAGCCCATTGTTTACGCATAATATTTGTATAGTATTACTCTTTTGTAAAGTATGAATACATTTTTGGGTGAGGCGGGGAGAACGAATTTTTTCCTGGCGGGACTTAGCGCGGGGAGAATTTTCTATCGAGAAGGAATTTGGCAGAGGATGAAATTTTCAGTGGAAATTTGCCAGAATTCATATACGAAATTTCTTTATGTCTTACTTTCTCTTTACTGACTCAATTTTACGCGTGGAGGTGTTAAGCTTAATTTTACAGGGTAAATTTTCACCAGGATGGAATTGTTCAGAGGATATTTCCGTGGGGAGGGTGAATTTTTCCGTGGAGGTGGAGCTCTATTTCCGGGTATTATTTGAAAAACAATCAGAAAAAAAAGAAAGTTTTTTCAACTGAAAGTAAGGAGCAACATCAAAAATTAAAACAAACAGAAATTATTACGTATTTGAGTGGTATTATCCCTCTTCAACACCTCGCTCTTTACGCTAAAGTTTGAATTTTGTTCCGATTCTGTAAGAGCGACTCCTGAAACACAACAGTAGCTTAATTAGAAGAATAAGAAGCTCTTTTTAAAGTACTAAAAAACTTTAGCGGAAGGAGCAAGGCGTTGAGGAAGGGCAATACCCATCATATACGTAATAATTTCTGTTCGTTTTAATTTTTAATGTTGCTCCTTACTTTCAGTTGAAAAAAAACTTGTTTTCTTTTATAAAAAAAAAACATAAATCAGTGATACCCTAACTTATATACATATTTGTGAATTTTTGTATTAGAGAAATCAAGATTATTAAATTGTAATTAAATATTGTAATAAATTGGACGTAATGAAAAACTGTTATTCTGTTGCAATAATGCGATTTTCTCATATATTTTTTCACTGAGGATAGAAATTATGAATGTTAGTTTAAAGTTTAAATGTCGCTCTTTATTTCATTCAGAATTTTGTTTTAATTGATAAATGTTTTCAAAAATGTATTCAAAAATGAATATCTCAAACATGTTTACACCAAGGATAGACGACCACCCAATATTAGATTGGGTTAAAAATTAAATTGGGTTTGAATATGCCAGCAATTTAACTAAAAGCTAAAATATTGCAACTTTGTAACATTTGCATTGTTCTGCTAACAGATGTCATAATTGCGATTTGACGAGAAATTATAAATGTTTGTCTAAAGTTTCAATTTAACTCTACTTCTTTAAGATTTTTTGTTGTTGTTAATAACTGTTAATAACAGTTTTCTAAGCTGCATTAAGGTGGGGGGGTCACGTTTGAGAAGAAATACATTCGCTTTCAGGTTTAATAAAATTGTGGAATTACAATTTAAATTTTGTAAATGCTAAAAGTGACTAAAGTAACTATTGAAATTAAAAGATAAAAGTAGAATGCTAATATGGAATTTGCCAACGCCCCTGTACCAAACAGGTTTCTGGTAGGTATAGCATTCTACCGGTCCTATAGGTAAACATTTCTACAGGGCATTACACCTTTTCAAAGAGATTTACGCAATTTACCAGATTTCTATTGTCAATTTAAACAAGTTTTTCTGACACAATTTACAGACCAGATTTCTACTTCATATATTTTTTGATAACTTGATAGGTGATTTGAATAAAAGGAATTCAAATATTTTGTCTATGAAATAGAAGCTAACTCAATTTGCAAAAAGGTATTCCATTTGAATAACTCTGATCTGATTGAATTGTCGCCGACAATGAAATTTAATCACTGCTAAGCCTATTGTTATTGCGAGAGAGTTATCCCAATTTACAGCTTAGTGTTAACTGACAGACTCCCAAATACGAACATTTTGAAAAGCAGACAAAAAATCAGACATTATAATCAGAATTATTTGATTAACATTTAAAAAGGGGGTAATGAGATATATGATCTGTATAATACACAAATGATGTTTGATAAGTATTGTCAATTTAAAATAGGATCTAACGTCCTCTTCGCCCCCCCCATTTTTGAGGGCAGGGAGGGGAGGAGTCAATTTCGGAGGCCCGAAGGAGTTGTTAACTCAGGTAATTTGTTATAAATTTGAAAAATGCCTTACGACGAATCAGAAATGTTTGATTAACATTTTCAAAAAAAGGGGTAATGGGATGTGCGAATTGGAAGAGATGTGACGGTTGTGCACTGTAAAATACGCAATGGATGTTTTGGAGATTCTTGACACTTTAAATATGATCTCTCGTTCCCCGGGGTGATATTTAAATTGTGTGGAGTTGCTATAAGGCGCATTAAAACGAAATTTCAGTAGCACGGGGGTTCGGTTATACAGGGTTTGGTTATACAGGGTTCAGTTACATGGGGGGATTCAGTTGAACGGGGGGGGGGATTTGCGATTTGGAGGAGATGGGGTGATAGTGTACTGTATAATACACAAGTGATGTTTTGGAGTGCATTGACAATTTAAAATAGTTTAGAAATAAAATAAATAACACGAAAGTACTGAAAAGTGTTTCGAGGGAGATGGACTGCATGGAAGGTTGAGTTGCACGAGAGTTCAGTTAAAGGGGGGGTACAGTTACATGGAGGTTTAGTTAAATGGGGATCGAGTTGCATGAGGGGTTCAGTAGCACGAAGGTTCAGTAGCACGGGGGTTCAGTTATGCAAGGGTTCAGTTACATGGGGGGGGATTGTTACCTGATTCTTTTATTCTAACTTAACTTGTAGGAATAGTACTTCATTCCATTGGCTAAATCAGTTTATTCATCTATAATGGTGAACAAAAAAACTATTAATCCTCCGTATTCTTCTTCTTCTTCTGATCATGCACCCATGCCTCTCATGCCTCCTATTCACTGAGTTTCAATTGACGTCTTAATATCCAATAGATGTTACATATTCCACTTGGTCTTCACACCTCGTAAAATTCGTCACAAGTGATATAGTGGAAGTCAGTGATCTTTGGTTCTCGATCTATACATGAAAATTAAAAGCTTTAAAATATATGGAATTTGTATAAGCTTTAATGGACAAAAATACGCTAAAAGACGGTTCCCGTGAAATTAATGCATTTTTCTTTAAAAATGAACGATCTTCAACGCGAAGATTTGTTAGTATTAGGGATAGTTTGCTACTTCTGACAGAAAATTTTTATCACAATAAAAAAAAATTGTTACATCTAAGAAAAAATTTAGCATCTTTCGCAGAAAACTTGCTAGTTCAAACAGAAAACTTGTTACCATAATTTTCTGAGCAGAATTTCTTAGCCTTTCATAGGTGTGTGTTGTCTGAAACCTATGATTTGGGATGGTTAATTTGTTATTATTGACTTTTCTCAGCTAGGTTTCTTAGCCTTTCATAGGTGTGTGCTGTCAGAAAATTATGATTTGGGATTTGTAGTTTGCTTTTTGGACTTTTCAGAGCTAGGATTCTTAGTCCCTCATAGGTGTTTGTTATCTGAAACCTATAGTTTGGGATGAGTAGTTTGCTATTTCAGGCTTTTCTGAGCTAAGGTTTCTTAGTATTTCGTAGGCGTGTGTTGTCTGAAACCTATGATTTGAGGTGTGTAATTTGCTATTTCCGACTTTTCATAGCCAGATTTCTTAGTCTTTCGTAGGTGTGTGTTGTCTGAAACCTATGATTTGGAGTGGGTGGTTTGCCATTTTTTGACTTTTCTGAGCTGGTTTTCTTAGCCTTTCATAGGGGTGTGTTGACTGAAGCCTATGATCTGGAGTGGGTGGTTTGCTATTTTTGAATTTTCTGAGCTAGATTTCTTAGTCTTTTATAGGTGTGTATTGTCAGAAAATTATGATTTGGGATGTGTAGTTTGCTTTTAGGACTTTTCAGAGCTATGATTCTTAGTCTCTCATTGGCGTTTGTTGTCTGAAACTTCTAGTTTGGGATGAATAGTTTGCCGAGAAGTTAACTTTAGTATTTTATGGTTTTATGTGCCTGAAATCATGAATTAGAATAGTTAATTATCTGTTTAGGGTTTTCAGACATAGGTTTTTTAGATTTTCGTGCGTGCTCGACTCCTGGTGTTTATTGTTTGAGAAGTTAACTTTAGTATTTTGTGGTTTTATGTGCCTGAAATCTTGAATTAGAATTTTTATTTATCTGTTTAGGTTTTCAGACACAGTTTTTTAGATGTTCATGGGTGTTGGGTTCCTGGAGGGTTTTATGACTCCTCCTCTCAATGAAATCAGATGGTTTTAGGACTCGTACCCCTAGCCATAACTCCATTCAACCTTGAGCGAAGATATAAAAGTTTGATGAAGTATTTTTCTACTTAACAACTACATTAATAACTTCCAAGATGATAGGACAGTATGACACAGAATTTATCAGTTAACGAGAGTTCAATGACTCCTCCCGCAATGACATCCAAGGGTTTTATGACTCCTCCCCACAATGAATTCAGATGGATTTAAGACTCATCTCACTAGTCATAAGTCCGTTCAACCTTGAGCGAAGGTATAAAAGTTTGATGAAGTATTTCTCTACTTAACAACTACATTAATAGCCTCCAAGATGATAGGACTGTATGACACCGAATTTATCAGTTTGAAAAAATCATCTTGTGGTGTTATATTCGAATGTGCTTTTTTATTATTGTCTGTGGATCTCGAAGAAATTGACTGTTATCATTGGATAGTGAACTATAATCTGTTTGAGTATGATAAAATCTTGTGGAGTACTAAATTAAGTTATATAAACAGACAGGGATTCTACGATAGAGTGATTACACCACTTAATAATATTGGTCAGGAACTGAGAAATGTTCAGGAGGAAGTCAGTGGAATTTGCAGCTTTTTCGGAGTTGAAGCACTCTATGCAAAGGGTAATGTACCTACAGATAAAGTTTTAATTCAAAAGTGTGACCCTAGGATTCCACTTTTCAATCTAGAAGAGTTTAAGTGTCCTAAATTTGAAGGGGGTTATCACCGTCCTGAAAACGAGGTTAGGTTCTTCGCACATTGGATACCTAAGAACATATCTGATCGTGATAAATCCATAAGACATGGTAAAAACTATTCTATATCATGGGACCATCGTTTGTGGATGTTTAAGAGTGAACTCTAAGTACTATTTTTTATGTAAACATTTGTTGTTGTTTTTTTTCTAAAAAAAATCTGTTAATATATTTAAGCAATAAATATCTTTAAGCTTAACCCGTCTTCATTCTTTAGAATAGTTCTATTGTAAGCAAGTAACAAACTCTTTCCTGAAGTCACCTCTTGGATACACAATGCAGAAATTTCATTTTAAGGAACTATGAAAAAATTGTAAGTAAGTAAGTAACAAATTCTTTCTTGAAGTCACCTCTTGGATACACAATACAGAAATTTTCATAAAAGAAATTATGAAAAAATTGTAAGTAAGTAGCAAATTCTTTCTTGAATTCACCTGCTGGATAAAACAAAGACATTTCGTTCAAGAAATTATGACAAAATTCTAAGTAAGTAACAAACTCCTTATTGTTTACATGACTTAGATACACGATGTAGAAATTTGATTCAAGAAATTATGAAAAAATTCTCAGTAAGTAACATTTTCTTTCTTGAACTCATCTCTTGGATACACAATACGGAAATTTCATTCAAGAAATTATGAAAATATTTGTAAGTAAGTAACAAACTCTTTATTGATTTCACCTCTTGGATATACAGTACAGATACTTCATTCAAGAAATTATGAAAATATTTGTAAGTAAGTAACAAACTCTTTATTGATTTCACCTCTTGGATATACAGTACATATACTTCATTCAATAAATTATGAAAAAAGCGCAATTAATTAACTTTTTTTCTCTTTATCACAAACAATTTTCACTTAGATACATGATGTAGAAATTTAATTCAAGAAATTATTAAAAAGTTCTCAGTAAGTAACAATTTCTTTCTTGAAGTCAACTCTTGGATACACAATACGGAAATTTCATTCAAGAAATTATGAAAAAATTGTAACTAAGTAGCAAATTCTTTCTTGAATTCACCTGTTGGATAAACAAAAAGACATCTCGTTCAAGAAATTATAACAAAATTCTAAGTAAGTAACAAACCACGAGTTAGATATACGATGTAGAAATTAAATTCAAGAAATTATGAAAAAAATTCTCAGTAAGTAACAATTTCTTTCTTGAAGTCAACTCTTGGATACATAATACGGAAATTTCATTCAAGAAATTATGAAAATATTTGTAAGTAAGTAACAAACTCTTTATTGATTTCACCTCTTGGATATACAGTACAGATACTTCATTCAAGATAAGTAACAAACTCTTTATTGATTTCACCTCTTGGATATACAGTACAGATACTTCATTCAAGAAATCATGAAAAAATCGCAAGTAAGTAACTTTTTTTTCTCTTTATCCCAAACAATTTTCACTTAGCTACACGATGTAGAAATTTCATTCAAGCAATTATGAAAAAATTCTCAGTAAGTAACAATTTCTTTCTTGAAGTCAACTCTTGGATACACAATACGGAAATTTCATTCTAGAAATTATGAAAAAATTGTAACTAAGTAGCAAATTCTTTCTTGAATTCACCTGTTTGATAAACAAAAAGACATTTCATTCAATAAATTATGAAAAAAATTCTAAGTAAGTAACAAACTCTTTATTGTTTTCACGAGTTAGATATACGATGTAGAAATTAAATTCAAGAAATTATGAAAAAATTCTCAGTAAGTAACCATTTCTTTCTTGAAGTCAACTCTTGGATACACAATGCGGAAATTTCATTCAAGAAATTATGAAAATATTTGTAAGTAACAAACACTTTATTGATTTCACCTCTTGGATATACAGTACAGATACTTCATTCAAGAAATTATGAAAAAATCGCAAGTAAGTAACTTTTTTTCTCTTTATCACAAATAATTTTCCCTTAGCTACAAGATGTAGAAATTTAGTTCAATAAATTATTAAAAAATTCTCAGTAAGTAACAATTTCTTTATCGAAGTCAACTCTTGGATACACAATACGAAAATTTCATTCAAGAAATTATAAAAATATTTGTAAGTAAGTAACAAGCTCTTTATTGAGTTCACCTCTTGAATATACAGTACCGATACTTCATTCAAGAAACGTGATTAAACACGTTTTGAAACTACATACTATTTGTATGCCTTTCCTTGGCACCTTTCAAAACGAACGGGGATTCCTCACTGGTTCCTACACATTGCGAAAAGTGAGCAGTACGAAAAATCCACGTTTTCAACCAGACCGGTTTTTTAGACAACTCCCATTTTTTAGGGATCAATCAGAGACAGCGGAGTTTGCTCAATATACAATAACTTGATTGGTGATTGGTTCACACCACGAATGTGCATACATAGTGAGAGAAACATGCAAAGTCGACATATCTTTATTTCATTTTTTTAAGGTTAATTTAGACGAGGTTACGTGCGCGCAGTGAAAATTGTTTTTGATAAAGAGAAAAAAAGTTTTTGTCATAATTTCTTGAACGAGATGTCTTTTTGTTTATCCAACAGGTGAATTCAACAAAGAATTTGCTACTTAGTTACAATTTTTTTATAATTTCTTGAATGAAATTTCCGTATTGTGTATCCAGGAGTTGACTTCAAGAAAGAAATTGTTACTTACTGAGAATTTTTTTCATAATTTCTTGAATAAATTTCTACATCGTGTAGGTAAGTGAAAATTGTTTGTGATAAAGAGAAAAAAAGTTACTTACTAGGGATTTTTTCATAATTTATTGAATGAAGTATCTGTATTGTATATCCAAGAGGTGGAATCAATAGAGTTTGTTACTTATATAAAAATATTTTCATAATTTCTTGATTGAAATTTCCGTACTTTGTATCCAAGAGTTGACTTCAAGAAAGAAATTGTTTCTTACTGAGATTTTTTTTCATAATTTCTTGAATTTAATTTCTAAATCGTATATCTAACTCGTGAAAACAATAAAGAGTTCGTTACTTAAAAATATCCAAGAGGTGAAATCAATAAATATTTTGTTACTTACTTACAAATATTTTCATAATTTCTTGAATGAAGTATCTGTACTGTATATCCAAGAGGTGAAATCAATAAAGATTTTGTTACTTACTTACAAACATTTTCATGATTTCTTGAATGAAATTTCCGTAATGTGTATCCAAGAGATGACTTCAAGAAAGAAATTGTTACTTACTGAGAATTTTTTTATAATTTCTTGAATTAAATTTCTACATCGTGTATCTAAGTCATGTAAATAATAAAGAGTTTGTTACTTACTTAGAATTTCGTCATAATTTCTTGAACGAAATGTCTTTGTTTTATACAGCAGGTGAATTCAAGAAAGAATTTGCTACTTACTTACAATGTTTCATAATTTCTTTAATGAAAATTTCTGTATTGTGTATCCAAGAGGTGACTTCAAGAAAGAATTTGTTACTTAATTACTTACAATTTTTTCATAGTTTCTTAAATGAAGTTTTTGCATTGTGTATCCAAGAGGTGACTTCAGGAAAGAGTTTGTTACTTGCTTACAATAGAACTATTTTAAAGAATAAAGACGGGTTAAGCTTAAAGATATTTATTGCTTAAATGAATTAACAGATTTTTTTTAGAAAAAAAAACAACAACAAATGTTTATATAAAAATAGTACTTAGAGTTTACTCTTAAACATCCACAAACGATGGTCCCATGATATAGAATAGTTTTTAACATGTCTTATGGATTTATCACGATCAGGTATGTTCTTAGGTATCCACTGTGCGAAGAACCTAACCTCGTCTTCAGGATGTTGATAACCCCCTTCAAATTTATGACACTTAAACTCTTCTAGATTGAAAAGTGGAATCCTAGGGTCACACTTTTGAATTAAAACTTTATCTGTAGGTACATTGCCCTTTACGTAGAGTGCTTCAACTCCTAAAAAGCTGCAAATTTCACTGACTTCCTCCTGAACATTTCTCAGTTCCTGACCAGTATTATTAAGTGGTGTAAACAATCGATCATAGAATCCCAGTCTGTTTATATAACGTAATGTAGTACTCAACAAGCTTTTATCATGCTCAAACAGATTATAGTTCACTATCCAATGATAACAGTCAATTTCTTCGAGATCAATAGACAATAATAAAAAAGCACATTCGAATATAACACCACAAGATGATTTTTTCAAACTGATAAATTTGGTGTCATACAGTCCTATCATCTTGGAGGCTATTAACGTAGTTGTTAAGTAAAGAAATACTTCATCAACTTTTTATACCTTCGCTCAAGGTTGAACGGAGTTATGACTAGTGAAATGAGTCTTAAAACCATCTGAATTCATTGTGGGGAGGAGTCATAAAACCCTTGGAAGTCATTGCGGGGAGGAGTCATTGACCTTTGGGTAACTGATAAATTCTGTGTCATACTCTCCTATCATCTTGGAAGTTATTAATGTAGTTGTTGAGTAGAAAAATACTTCATCAAACTTTTATATCTTCGCTCAAGGTTAAATGGAGTTATGGCTAGGGGACGAGTCCTAAAACCATCTGAATTCATTGAGAGGAGGAGTCATAAAACCCTCCAGGAACCCAACACCCATGAACATCTAAAAAACTATGTCTGAAAACCTAAACAGCTAATTACATATTCTAATTCAAGATTTCAGGCACATAAAACCTCAAAATACTAAAGTTAACTCTCAACAATAAACCCCAGGAGTCGAGCACGCACGAAAATCTAAAAAACCTAGGTCTGAAAACCCTAAACAGATAATTAACTATTCTAATTCATGATTTCAGGCCATAAAACCATAAAATACTAAAGTTAACTTCTCAGCAAACTATTCATCCTAAACTAAAGGTTTCATACAACAAACGCCAATGAGAGACTAAGAATCATAGTTCTGAAAAGCTCTAAAAGAAAACTACACATCCCAAATCATAATTTTCTGACAATACACGCCTATGAAAGAGTAAGAAATCTAGCTTAGAAAAGTCAAAAATAGCAAACCACCCAGCCCAAATCATAGGCTTCAGTCAACACACCCCTATGAAAGGCTAAGAAAACCAGCTCAAAAAAGTCAAAAAATAGCAAACCACCCACTCCAAATCATAGGTTTCAGACAACACACACCTACGAAAGACTAAGAAATCTGGCTATGAAAAGTCGGAAATAGCAAATTACACACCTCAAATCATAAGTTTCAGACAACACACGCCTACGAAATACTAAGAAACCTTAGCTCAGAAAAGCCTGAAATAGCAAACTACTTATCCCAAACTATAGGTTTCAGACAACAAACGCCTATGAGGGACTAAGAATCCTAGCTCTGAAAAGTCCAAAAAGCAAACTACAAATCCCAAATCATAAGTTTCTGACAGCATACACCTATGAAAGGATAAGAAACCTAGCTCTGAAAAGTAAATAATAGCAAATTAACCATCCCAAATCATAGGTTTCAGACAACTAATACCTATGAGAGGCTAAGAAATTCAGCTCAGAAAATTATTGTAACAAGTTTTCTGTTTGAACTAGCAAGTTTTCTGCAAAATATGCTAAATTTTTTCTTAGAAGTAACAATTTTTTTTTATTGTGATAAAAATTTTCTGTCAGAAGTAGCAAACTATCCCTAATACTAACAAATCTTCGCATTGAAAATCGTTCATTTTTAAAGAAAACTGTAATAATTTCACGGGAACCGTCTTTTAGCGTATTTTTGTCCATTACAGCTTATACAAATTCCATATATTTTAAGCCTTTTAATTTTCATGTCTAGATCGGGAACCTAAGATCGATGACTCCCACTATATCACTCATGACGGATATTACGAGGTGTGAAGACCGAGTGGAATATGCAACTTCTATCGGATATTAAGACGTCAACTGACCCCGAGTGAGAAGGAGGCATGGGAAGCATGGGCGCATGATCAGAAGAAGAAGAAGAATACGGAGAATTAATAGTCTTTTTGTTCACCATTATAGATGAATGAAATGATTTAGCCAATGGATTGAAGTCCTATTCCTACAAGTTAAGTTAGAATAAAAGAATCAGGTAACAATCCCCCCCCTCCATGTAACTGAACCCCTGTATAACTGAACCCCCGTGCTACTGAACCCTCGTGCTACTGAACCCCTCATGCAACTCGATCCCCATTTAACTAAACCTCCATGTAACTGTACCCCCCTTTAACTGAACTCTCGTGCATCTCAACCCTCCATGCAGTCCATCTCCCTCAAAACACTTTTCAGCCATTTTTTGTTTTTTTTTTATTTCTAAACTATTTTAAATTGACAATACTCTCCAAAATCACTTGTGTATTATACAGTGCACTATCACCCCATCTCCTCCAAATCGCAAATCCCCCCTTGTTCAACTGAATCCCTCCATGTAACTGAACCCTGTATAACCGAAACCCTGTACAACTTAACCCCCCGTGCTACTGAACTCTCGTACTACTGAACCTTCGTGCAACTCAACCCAATTTAACTAAACCCCCCCCGGGGAACTTTAGATCCTATTTAAATTGACAATACTCTCCAAAACATCACTTGTGTATTATACAGTGCATAACCACCCCATCTCCTCCAATTCACAAATCCCATTAGCCCTTTTTTTGCAAATGTTAATCAACCATTTCCGAATCGTCGTTAGGCATTTTTAAAATTTATAACAAATTACCCGAGTTGACACCTCCTTCGGGCCTCTTAAATTGACGCCTCCCCGCCCGGCCCTCATATTTGGGGGGGGCGAAGGGGACGTTAGATCCTATTTTAAATTGACAATACTTACCAAACATCACTTGTGTATTATACAGATCATATATCTCATTACCCCCTTTTTAAATGTTAATCAAATAATTATGATTATAATGTCTGATTTTTTGTTTGCTTATCAAAATGTTCGTATTTGGGAGTCTGCCAGTTAACACTAAGATGTAAATTGGGATAACTCTCTCGCAATAACAATAGGCTTAGCAGTGATTAATTTTCATTGTCGGCGACAATTCAATCAGATCAGAGTTATGCAAATGGAATACCTTTTTGCAAATTGAGTTAGCTTCTATTTCATAGACAAAATATTTGAATTCCTTTTATTCAAATGACCTATCAAGTTATCAAAAAATATATGAAGTAGAAATCTGGTCTGTAAATTGTGTCAGAAAAACTTGTTTAAATTGACAATAGAAATCTGGTAAATTGCATAAATCTCTTTGAAAAGGTGTATTGCCCTGTAGAAATGTTTACCTATAGGACCGGTTGAATACTATACCTACCAGAAACCTGTTTGGTACAGGGGCGTCGGAAAATTCCATATTAGCATTCTACTGATAAAGTCCAGTGCAAAATGCAAACTTGAAGGATGTAACCCAAAATACAGGTTTAGTTCTAGATGCGCTATTAACGAGATTATAACTACCACGGACATGACTATCACTTTTGATGTAGATCAAGTCAGAATAGCGTGTCATGGAACTCTCGGGTGTTGCAAGGAAGAAGAAACAGGAGGAACTACAAAACAAACGGTATGATTATGATCAATTCCAACAAAACCAGCACAGATTTTTTGAATCCAATGACGAAAACAAAATGTTCATGCTGCCCTTTAGCTTAAATGTCCATCATAAGGCTCTGTCAGACCTTTCGAAATCCCTCAAATTTCAACTACATCCCTTCTTGGAATTGGAGATCAAGATGAAAACATTTCAAGCGGCAACAAATTTATATATTTACTACGAGGAAAAGACTGGATAAAAAGATCAAAAGATTCTTCACCAGTTGATCGTACCGATTTAAATAATTCATTTCCATCAAGTTGTTTTTTCTTAAAATCATGAAGCTGGTCCGACGTTCTCTCATTTTAAAATTATTATTATCATAATATCATATACATAAAACTTAAATATGAAAGCCAAAATTAATATGAAATGACAGACTAATGAGTAAAGAGTGGTACCTCAGATAATTCCCATCAAGCGAGGAGTGAGATGGTCGCCGAACTACCTCAAAATCAAACAGTAGCAATTCAGACATTTGGGTCTTCAATGTCGACAACGCAACAACAAGCTTGTTTGCTGCTGAAAGAAAAAACTAGCAGAACGAGAACTTTTTTTTAGCACGACTGGAGCTAGACAGAAAAAAGGAAAACATGAAAATAATCAAACATAATAAAAAGGAACAAAAACACACCATGATGAGATCAATTCCAATCTCTCTTTTCACTCGCGGACTATAATAATAAATCAAAATCTACGTCGCAACTAATCCATTAACTAATCCGGACACTAGACCATGAAGAAGAAGCAGATCCTTTAATTTCAAGTCATATGTCTATGCCTTTATGACACACCCGAGAAGACGTTATTTTGACTTTGATTCTGATCTCACGTGATTTGGCCAATAGCTCTCTTCTTCGGATATTCAGTTCAGGCGGCAAGTCTGTGCAGATAACGATACCACTGGCCTTACGTTTACTGACATTTCACAATATAGCTTGAATCTTATTTTTGGACCCTAACGATACAAGCAAAGGCTGATTTTGCTTACTTTTGCGTTGGCGGGAGTCAGTAATATTTGCCAAACGAGAAGTAATGCGATAGGACTTCGTTGTCAATACTGGTTCACCAATTCCTAGCTTATTCACAAAAAGGTTTTTCATATTAGCTTCAGGCGTTTCATTAGATTTTTCTTCCGGTAATCCGTGTGAATCAACAAGTTAAGCTTTCGTTCTTTTACTTCAAAAGCAAGCAATCGTTTCTCTAGAGCTTCAGATTTGAGCTTCTGCTCTTCCAATGTTGATTCTAGTTCAACTATTCGTGAATCGATGGTTGTTGCATCACTTTTTAACGACGTAACTTCCGCCAAAATTGAGTCTAGTTTGTTGGAAAACTCCACTTGAGACGCAATTAATTTGTCCACTTTTTCTCCGAATAAATAAAAAAGTTTGTCGATTGACGACTGACTGACGTATGACATCTTTAAATACTACAAAACCCGCGAAGTGAAATCTTGAATTCGATCCATGAAAAATGGTACTCTGATTACCTTAATTGGTACTTCACTAGGCAAATATCCACAAACAGGTAACACAAATGCGATTAGTCAAGCGTTGAAATCTAGTTTAAATCAAGTCAACTTTAATCCTTAGTTTCTGTCATAAATAGCTATAGTCCACTTTCGATGTTCACTCAATGAGAACAGAATGGCTACTGAGAACAGAATGGCTACTTGTTTATCTTAACCTAGGCTATCTAAAAATCCACCTGCCCAATGCCATCCTAACCTACCCTCCCACCCAACCCTTTCTAAAGCTAACTTAGCCTAAAACCTAGCATTACCTAAACTAGCTTAAGATCCTGAAAATCCTGGTTGCTATCTAAGAGGTAATTTCTAAAAACAATGTCGAAGCTCCTCCTCAAAAGTCAAGTAGCTTTTTAAACACTGTGATATGTCTAACCGTTCAACGTTATCACATAATTTGGCTTGATATGTATAATTTACGATAACATGCCGGCATATTGATTTCAGAGAATTAAAGTAATTAAAGACTAAACTGCACAGTATAGAATACAATTTCATTGTAGCTGCTTTTTCTATAGAGTATTATTTAATTAGATCTTTTAATAATTCTATATACTCAGATTTTTTTCTATTGGGATAATAGATTGATTTTTTTTGTAGAAGAGTCAGAACCTTCAAATCAAGGTTTGCTCCCGTTCCTAAGAGATACCTAGCTACGGATGTTCGTTCATTTTTCACAGCCATATGCAAAGGAGTACGATTCTTAATATCTAAAGCATCTATATGCACATCCTTTGAAACAAGTAATTCACAAATGTGTAGATCACCTTGTTCAGCTGCAGTGTGTAAAGGTGTGCAATAATCTTTAAAACTCTTCAAATTGGGGTTTGCTCCTTCTTTTAAGAGATACACAGCTACATTTGTGTGTCCTTTTTTTGTGGCACAATGTAAAGGAGTACAACCGTCATCATTAAAAATGTTTATACGTGCTCCCTTTGAAACAAGTAAGTTGCACATGTCTGTTTGACCTTGTACAGCAGCTAAGTGTAAGGGTGTATATCCACAATCCCCATGAGATCTGCAAGCCATTGAATTTAGGTCTGCTCCCTTATCTATGAAATAACTAGCTACGGATTTTTTCCCATTTTCCACGGCAATATGCAAAGGAGTACGACTCTTATTATCTAAAGCGTTTATATGCGCGCCCTTTGAAACAAGTAACTGACAAATATCTAGTTCACCATGTTCAGCAGCAGTGTGTAAAGGTGTGCAATAACCTCTAAAACTCTTCATATTAGGGTTTGCTCCCTTTCCTAAGAGATATATAGCTACAGATTTGTGTCCTTCTTTTGCGGCACAATGTAAAGGAGTATAACCGTCATCATCTAAAATGTCTATATGCAAACCCTTTGAAACAAGTAATTGACAAATGTCTATTTGACCTTGTGTAGCAGCAAAGTGTAAGGGTGTACATCTGCAATCCCCATGAAAACTGCAAGCCTTTAAATTAAGGTTTGCTCCATTTTCTATGAGATATCTAGTCTTGAATGTTTGCCCATTTTTGGGAGTAATATGTAAACGAGTACGACTCGTATCATCTAATAGCTGATAAGCTACTAAAAACAAGTAATCCAGTTCACCATGTTCAGCAGCAGTTTGTAAAGGTGTGTAATAATCTCTTTTACTATTCGATTTGGGGTTTGCCCCCTTTCCTAAGAGATACATAGCTACAGATACGTGTCCTTTTATTGCAGCACAATTTAAAGGAGTGCGATACTTACCATCGAAAATGTTTATATGCGCGCCCTTTGAAACGAGTAACTGACAAATGTCTATTTGACCTTTTTCAGCAGCAAAGTGTAAGGGAGTAGTTCCCCAACCTTCTTGATTGCAATCTCCCATTAAGTTGAGGTCTGCTCCCTTTTCTATAAGATAACTAACCACAGATATTTGCCCGTTTTTCGTGGCAATATGCAAAGGAGTATGACCCCTATCATCTAAAGCGTCTATACGCACACCCTCTGAAACAAGTAACTGACAAATACCTAGTTTACCATGTTCAGCGGCAGAGTGTAAAGGTGTGTAGTTATCTTTAAGACTCTTCAAATTAGGATTTGCTCCCTTTTCTAAGAGATACGTAGCTACAGATGTGTGTCCTCTTTCTGCGGCATAATGTAAAGGAGTGCGATAATCACGATCAAAGATGTTTATATGCGCGCCCTTGAGAACAAGTAGCTGACAAAACCATATTTTATTTCTTTTAGCAGCAATGTGTAAGGCTGTATATCCCCAACCATCCTGATTGCAATCTGCCCTTAAATTGGGGTTTGCTCCTTGTTCTAATAAATATTGAGCAATTTCTAAGGCTGGCGTGAAGTAATAATCGCAATTCATGAGCAGATGCAAAGGAGTGCGATTCTCATAATCTAAAGCGTTTATATGCGCGCCCTTTGAAACAAGTAACTGACAAATGGCTAGTTGATCGTGTAAAACAGCAGTGTGTAAAGGTGTGAAACAGTCCCCACGACTCGGCAAATTGGGGTTTGCTCCTTTTCCTAAGAGATACTCAGCTACAGAAAATTGCTTAAGATATGCGGCACGATGTAAAGGAGTATAACCATTATCATCTAAATCGTCTATATGTGCGCCTTTTGAAAGAAGAAACTGACACATGTTCAGTTTACCTCTTCCAGCAGCATCGTGTAAAACTGTTCCTCTAAGCTTCAAATTGATATTTGCTCCCTTTTCTAAAAGATAATTAGCTATGGATATGTTCTCTTTTTCTACGGCGAAACGTAAAGGAATGCAACAAAGAAGATTTTCATAGTTGTCTACTTTTGCACCCTTTGAAACTAGTAACTGACAAATATCTAGCTTGTTATCTCTGGCAGCATAATGTAGCGGTGCGCACCCGAAGGAATCTAAAACATCTATTTTTGCACCTCTTGAAAGAAGTAGCCTGACAATTTCTAGTTTAGTGACTGCTTTTTTTCTACAGAAATCCACTCTTCTTTCTTCTTCCATCACGGCCAAATGTAAAGGAGTTTGCACCCAACAGGAGCTAGATGAAAGGTCTGCACTATCCAAACCATCTACATGCGCACCCTTTGAAACAAGTAGTTGACACATGTCTATTTGACCTTG
>NC_142799.1:18915026-19029045 GCF_049724085.1 Artemia sp. Qi Xiang Cuo
AGAAATCTGGTAAATTGCATAAATCTCTTTGAAAAGGTGTATTGCCCTGTAGAAATGTTTACCTATAGGACCGGTTGAATACTATACCTACCAGAAACCTGTTTGGTACAGGGGCGTCGGAAAATTCCATATTAGCATTCTACTGATAAAGTCCAGTGCAAAATGCAAACTTGAAGGATGTAACCCAAAATACAGGTTTAGTTCTAGATGCGCTATTAACGAGATTATAACTACCACGGACATGACTATCACTTTTGATGTAGATCAAGTCAGAATAGCGTGTCATGGAACTCTCGGGTGTTGCAAGGAAGAAGAAACAGGAGGAACTACAAAACAAACGGTATGATTATGATCAATTCCAACAAAACCAGCACAGATTTTTTGAATCCAATGACGAAAACAAAATGTTCATGCTGCCCTTTAGCTTAAATGTCCATCATAAGGCTCTGTCAGACCTTTCGAAATCCCTCAAATTTCAACTACATCCCTTCTTGGAATTGGAGATCAAGATGAAAACATTTCAAGCGGCAACAAATTTATATATTTACTACGAGGAAAAGACTGGATAAAAAGATCAAAAGATTCTTCACCAGTTGATCGTACCGATTTAAATAATTCATTTCCATCAAGTTGTTTTTTCTTAAAATCATGAAGCTGGTCCGACGTTCTCTCATTTTACAATTATTATTATCATAATATCATATACATAAAACTTCAATATTAAAGCCAAAATTAATATGAAATGACAGACTAATGAGTAAAGAGTGGTACCTCAGATAATTCCCATCAAGCGAGGAGTGAGATGGTCGCCGAACTACCTCAAAATCAAACAGTAGCAATTCAGACATTTGGGTCTTCAATGTCGACAACGCAACAACAAGCTTGTTTGCTGCTGAAAGAAAAAACTAGCAGAACGAGAACTTTTTTTTAGCACGACTGGAGCTAGACAGAAAAAAGGAAAACATGAAAATAATCAAACATAATAAAAAGGAACAAAAACACACCATGATGAGATCAATTCCAATCTCTCTTTTCACTCGCGGAATATAATAATAAATCAAAATCTACGTCGCAACTAATCCATTAACTAATCCGGACACTAGACCATGAAGAAGAAGCAGATCCTTTAATTTCAAGTCATATGTCTATGCCTTTATGACACACCCGAGAAGACGTTATTTTGACTTTGATTCTGATCTCACGTGATTTGGCCAATAGCTCTCTTCTTCGGATATTCAGTTCAGGCGGCAAGTCTGTGCAGATAACGATACCACTGGCCTTACGTTTACTGACATTTCACAATATAGCTTGAATCTTATTTTTGGACCCTAACGATACAAGCAAAGGCTGATTTTGCTTACTTTTGCGTTGGCGGGAGTCAGTAATATTTGCCAAACGAGAAGTAATGCGATAGGACTTCGTTGTCAATACTGGTTCACCAATTCCTAGCTTATTCACAAAAAGGTTTTTCATATTAGCTTCAGGCGTTTCATTAGATTTTTCTTCCGGTAATCCGTGTGAATCAACAAGTTAAGCTTTCGTTCTTTTACTTCAAAAGCAAGCAATCGTTTCTCTAGAGCTTCAGATTTGAGCTTCTGCTCTTCCAATGTTGATTCTAGTTCAACTATTCGTGAATCGATGGTTGTTGCATCACTTTTTAACGACGTAACTTCCGCCAAAATTGAGTCTAGTTTGTTGGAAAACTCCACTTGAGACGCAATTAATTTGTCCACTTTTTCTCCGAATAAATAAAAAAGTTTGTCGATTGACGACTGACTGACGTATGACATCTTTAAATACTACAAAACCCGCGAAGTGAAATCTTGAATTCGATCCATGAAAAATGGTACTCTGATTACCTTAATTGGTACTTCACTAGGCAAATATCCACAAACAGGTAACACAAATGCGATTAGTCAAGCGTTGAAATCTAGTTTAAATCAAGTCAACTTTAATCCTTAGTTTCTGTCATAAATAGCTATAGTCCACTTTCGATGTTCACTCAATGAGAACAGAATGGCTACTGAGAACAGAATGGCTACTTGTTTATCTTAACCTAGGCTATCTAAAAATCCACCTGCCCAATGCCATCCTAACCTACCCTCCCACCCAACCCTTTCTAAAGCTAACTTAGCCTAAAACCTAGCATTACCTAAACTAGCTTAAGATCCTGAAAATCCTGGTTGCTATCTAAGAGGTAATTTCTAAAAACAATGTCGAAGCTCCTCCTCAAAAGTCAAGTAGCTTTTTAAACACTGTGATATGTCTAACCGTTCAACGTTATCACATAATTTGGCTTGATATGTATAATTTACGATAACATGCCGGCATATTGATTTCAGAGAATTAGAGTAATTAAAGACTAAACTGCACAGTATAGAATACAATTTCATTGTAGCTGCTTTTTCTATGGAGTATTATTTAATTAGATCTTTTAATAATTCTATATACTCAGATTTTTTTCTATTGGGATAATAGATTGATTTTTTTTGTAGAAGAGTCAGAACCTTCAAATCAAGGTTTGCTCCCGTTCCTAAGAGATACCTAGCTACGGATGTTCGTTCATTTTTCACAGCCATATGCAAAGGAGTACGATTCTTAATATCTAAAGCATCTATATGCACACCCTTTGAAACAAGTAATTCACAAATGTGTAGATCACCTTGTTCAGCTGCAGTGTGTAAAGGTGTGCAATAATCTGTAAAACTCTTCAAATTGGGGTTTGCTCCTTCTTTTAAGAGATACACAGCTACATTTGTGTGTCCTTTTTTTGTGGCACAATGTAAAGGAGTACAACCGTCATCATTAAAAATGTTTATACGTGCTCCCTTTGAAACAAGTAAGTTGCACATGTCTGTTTGACCTTGTACAGCAGCTAAGTGTAAGGGTGTATATCCACAATCCCCATGAGATCTGCAAGCCATTGAATTTAGGTCTGCTCCCTTATCTATGAAATAACTAGCTACGGATTTTTTCCCATTTTCCACGGCAATATGCAAAGGAGTACGACTCTTATTATCTAAAGCGTTTATATGCGCGCCCTTTGAAACAAGTAACTGACAAATATCTAGTTCACCATGTTCAGCAGCAGTGTGTAAAGGTGTGCAATAACCTCTAAAACTCTTCATATTAGGGTTTGCTCCCTTTCCTAAGAGATATATAGCTACAGATTTGTGTCCTTCTTTTGCGGCACAATGTAAAGGAGTATAACCGTCATCATCTAAAATGTCTATATGCAAACCCTTTGAAACAAGTAATTGACAAATGTCTATTTGACCTTGTGTAGCAGCAAAGTGTAAGGGTGTACATCTGCAATCCCCATGAAAACTGCAAGCCTTTAAATTAAGGTTTGCTCCATTTTCTATGAGATATCTAGTCTTGAATGTTTGCCCATTTTTGGGAGTAATATGTAAACGAGTACGACTCGTATCATCTAATAGCTGATAAGCTACTAAAAACAAGTAATCCAGTTCACCATGTTCAGCAGCAGTTTGTAAAGGTGTGTAATAATCTCTTTTACTATTCAATGTGGGGTTTGCCCCCTTTCCTAAGAGATACATAGCTACAGATACGTGTCCTTTTATTGCAGCACAATTTAAAGGAGTGCGATACTTACCATCGAAAATGTTTATATGCGCGCCCTTTGAAACGAGTAACTGACAAATGTCTATTTGACCTTTTTCAGCAGCAAAGTGTAAGGGAGTAGTTCCCCAACCTTCTTGATTGCAATCTCCCATTAAGTTGAGGTCTGCTCCCTTTTCTATAAGATAACTAACCACAGATATTTGCCCGTTTTTCGTGGCAATATGCAAAGGAGTATGACCCCTATAATCTAAAGCGTCTATACGCACACCCTCTGAAACAAGTAACTGACAAATACCTAGTTTACCATGTTCAGCGGCAGAGTGTAAAGGTGTGTAGTTATCTTTAAGACTCTTCAAATTAGGATTTGCTCCCTTTTCTAAGAGATACGTAGCTACAGATGTGTGTCCTCTTTCTGCGGCATAATGTAAAGGAGTGCGATAATCACGATCAAAGATGTTTATATGCGCGCCCTTGAGAACAAGTAGCTGACAAAACCATATTTTATTTCTTTTAGCAGCAATGTGTAAGGCTGTATATCCCCAACCATCCTGATTGCAATCTGCCCTTAAATTGGGGTTTGCTCCTTGTTCTAATAAATATTGAGCAATTTCTAAGGCTGGCGTGAAGTAATAATCGCAATTCATGAGCAGATGCAAAGGAGTGCGATTCTCATAATCTAAAGCGTTTATATGCGCGCCCTTTGAAACAAGTAACTGACAAATGGCTAGTTGATCGTGTAAAACAGCAGTGTGTAAAGGTGTGAAACAGTCCCCACGACTCGGCAAATTGGGGTTTGCTCCTTTTCCTAAGAGATACTCAGCTACAGAAAATTGCTTAAGATATGCGGCTTGATGTAAAGGAGTATAACCATTATCATCTAAATCGTCTATATGTGCGCCTTTTGAAAGAAGAAACTGACACATGTTCAGTTTACCTCTTCCAGCAGCATCGTGTAAAACTGTTCCTCTAAGCTTCAAATTGATATTTGCTCCCTTTTCTAAAAGATAATTAGCTATGGATATGTTCTCTTTTTCTACGGCAAAACGTAAAGGAATGCAACATTGACGATTTTCATGGTTGTCTACTTTTGCACCCTTTGAAACTAGTAACTGACAAATATCTAGCTTGTTATCTCTGGCAGCATAATGTAGCGGTGCGCACCCGAAGGAATCTAAAACATCTATTTTTGCACCTCTTGAAAGAAGTAGCCTGACAATTTCTAGCGTAGCGACTGCTTTTTTTCTACAGAAATCCACTCTTCTTTCTTCTTCCATCACGGCCACATGTAAAGGAGTTTGCACCCAAAAGGAGCTAGATGAAAGGTCTGCACTATCCAAACCATCTACATGCGCACCCTTTGAAAGAAGTAGTTGACACATGTCTATTTGACCAAATTCAGCAGCAAAGTGTAGGGGTGTATAACAGTAATTCTCAGGGGTACGTGTCATAACCTTTAAATTAAAGTTTGCTCCTTTTTCTATGAGATAGCTAGCCACAGATGTTTGCCCATTTTTTGCGGCAATATGCAAAGGAGTACGACTCTTATCATCTAAAGCGTCTATATTTGCGCCCTTTGAAACAAGTAATTGACAAATATCTAGTTCACCATGTTCAGCCGCAGCATGTAAAGGTGTGTAATAATCTCTTAGACTCTTGAAATTGGGGTTTGCTCCCTTTTCTAAAAGATACATAACTACAAATATGTGTCCTTTTTTTGTGGCACAATGTAAAGGAGTGCGATATTCACCATCAAAGATATCTATATGTGCGCCCTTTGAAACAAGTAAGTGACACATTTCTAGTTGACCTTCAGCAGAAGCAAAGTGTAAAGGTGTTTGTCCACAATCTTCTAATTTTTTCGACTTTAAATGGAGGTTCGCTCCTATTGTTAATAGATAATTAGCTACGGATATTTGCCCTTTTTTTGCGGCCCAATGTAAAGGAGTGTAACTATTATTGTCTAATGTGTCTGTATGTGCACCTTTTGAAACAAGTAAGTGACACATGTCTAGGTTACCCTTTGCAGCTGCTTCGTGTAAAGATGCTTGTCCACAACTTTTTCTTGAAGGTTCAATTTTAGAACTGCATATGTCCAAAGACAGGGTTGAAATAAATTTACCCTTGACAGGTTCTAACACGCTCAAATTTTGAAAGCTCAACTTACGAGTTTTTCTCTTTTTTGGATTTACATCCTGGCTACCAGGCCTCCTCATTTCTTCAAAATGCCTTTTTCTTCGCAGATCAAGATTGGAAATGTTTGCACCTGGTTCATTACATAACCGAGTGGAAATATATTCTTTCTTGACAGGTACTAAAGCGCTCGAATTTTCATGGGTCAAGTTAAGAGTTTTCCTTTTTTTTGGATTCACAGTCTTGCTACCTGGGTTACTCGTTTCTTCAAAATTCCTTTTTCTTGACGGTTCAAGCTTAGGAAGGCTTACACCCAATTCATCGCATAATTGGTCGGAAATACATTTTGCCTTGACAGGTACTGATGCGCTCAAATTTTCAAGTTTCAAGTTACGAGTTGTCTTTTTTTTTGGATTCACAGTCTTGCTACATGGGTTACTCATTTCTTGAAAATTCCTTTCTCTTGACGGTTCAAGCTTAGAAAGGTTTACACCCAATTCATTGCATAATCTGTCGGAAATACAATTTGCCTTGGCAGGTACTAACGTAAACAAATTTTCAGAAATAAGGTCACGAATTTTCTTTTTTCTTAAACTTGCAGCCTTTCTAGGACCTCGGCTACTCTTTTTTTCTAAATGACTTTTTCTTGACTTTGATCGGAGGGAAATACTTTCTGCCACAACAGCCATGGATGAGGTTGTATCTACAAAACTTCTACTTCTAGTTTCCATTCGCTTTAGGTCTACACTCATGGTAGAATTTGGCTCATATTTTTTGGCATTATTTGAGTTCATAACCTTAAAAACACATTTATCTTTGGTTCTAGTTATAAAAACTTTCTCTTCATTCATGGCCACGTGCAAAGGAGTACGTCTTTTATCATCTAAATGGTCTATAAGACCACCCTTTGGAATAAGTGACTGACGCATATCTAGTTTACATTCTGCTGCAGCATGGTGTAAAGATGGTCGTCGGCCACTTTTTCTTGAAGGTTTAATTTTAGAATTACATTTGCCCAATTGGTCAGGTAAATTGGCCGAACTACATTTAGGTACTGACACGCTGACATTTTTAAAGTTCAATTTGCTTGTTTTTCTTTGTTTTGAATTCACAGTTTTTCTACAATCTTTGTCACATTTTTTTTCAATTTTAGAAATACATATCCCCGATAATCGGGTAAAATTGTTTTCAGGCTTAACAGGTACTGACACGCTTGAATTTTCAAGGCTCAATTCACGAATTTTTGTTTTCTTTGGATTTTCAATCTTGCTGCATGGGTCACTCATCTCTTCAAAGGTCCCTTTTCTTGACGGTTCAAGCTTTGAGATTTTTGTACCTGGTTCATCATGTAATTGGGTGACTTTTCTTGTCTTTGATCTGGTGAAAATGCTTTCTGCCTCGGCAGGTATGGCTGACCTTATACCTGCAAAATATCTGTTCCAAGTTTTCATTTGTTTTATATCTATAGTTCTGTCAGAATTTGGCCCAATTTTTTCCACAGCAGTTGAGTTTACAACCGTAGAAACACAATTATTTATAGAGGATTCTAAGTCATGATTGTCACTATTCTCAAAAATTTTGTAATCTTCTCTCATTGCTTTTTGTTTCGAAACTGAAAACTGATTTTCAAAAGCCAATTTACTTATAGAGTCAATGACGTAAGTATCCATATTTAGAGGTAATGACGTAAAGTATCTTCATCACGTCATATTTTCTAGTGTGTGATGTCATACCAGTGCGAATCAGTCCCTGCTGCAAAAAATAAATTAATATATGGTTAGGTGTCTTACTATTGTGTAAATACAATCTTAACTTATGGCCCATTTAGTGACCAAATGTTGCATTTTTATAAGTACTACAAAAATACTTTTTTGCAAATACTTTTTTTTTATGAGTACTCCAAATAATGCATTTCAAATTGCATTAGTCTGTAGCCATCACAGGTTCCTTCTCCTGTATCAAATTTACCTAGGCTCGGAAACCATCTATCATACAGTTTTAAGAGTTTCTATTTTTACTGATTTGAGCGTTAAAATCTCCCAATAAAAACACTTTATTTCTACCTGGGTATTAGATTCGTAACATCGTATGTCAATTTGTTTCCCATAGCTGTAAGTAATGTGCATCTTAGTCACTACTATTGCCGTTAGTCAATTCTGCAAAGACGCACACAGCTATGACTGACACGGTGCACTTTTTAGTCTTAAAACGATGGAATAACATTCTGCTGTTATTACCTTTCCAACCTAAACAAGACTAAGCAGCTTTCTTATTCATCATGAGCACTATTCCATGTTTATATACCTCATCCTTCGTGTCTGAGTCAATCAAATAAAATAAACTTTTTTTTCAGCTGAAAGTAACAAGCAATGTCAAAATTTAAAACGAATAGAAATTATTAAGTATATGAAAAATGTATGATGAAAAATTAAGTATATTAAAACAAACAGAAATTAGTTAAGTATATGAAAATTTGAAATTATTAAATATACGTAAAGTGTTACCCCTCCTCAAGACCACGCTCTTTACACTAAGGTTTTTCCTAGAAGTTACAAAAAATATTATTTTAATTAAACGGTCATTGTGTTTCAGAAGTCTTTCTTAAAAAATTCAGACACCAAATCGAATTTTAGTATGAAGGTCTTGAGGAGGGGTAATATTTTTCATATATGTAATAATTTTTTTTAAATTTTGATATTGCTCCATACTTTGAGTTGAACAATAAATTGTTTGTTTATATTTTATTTTGGTCGTTTTTAAATAATACCGGGAGACACTAATCGGGGGGAACTAATGCTTTTAGTTTCCAATTTCAGTTCCAGTTTTGAAACAAAAAGCAATGAGAGAAAATTACAAAATGTTTGAAAATAGTGACAATCATAACTTAGAATGCTCTATGGATAACTGTGTTTCGGCGATTGTAAACTCAACTGCTGTGGAAATAAGTAGCCAAATTCCGACAGAACTATAGATATAAAATAAATGAAAACTTAGAACAGACATTTTGCAGGTATAAGTTCGGCAATACCTGCCAAGGCAGAAAGTATTTTTACCAGATCAAAGTCAAGAAAAGGCACCCAATTATGTGGTGAACCGGGTAGAAGCATCTAGAATCTTGAACCGTCAAGAAAAAAGGCCATTTGAAGAAATGAGTGACCCAGGTAGCAAGATTGAAAATTCAAAGAAAAGAAAAACTCGTGATTTGAGCCTTGAAAATTCAAGTGCGTCAGTACCTGTTAAGGCTGAAAACATTTTTACCCGACTATAGGAAATATTTATTTCTAAAATTGAAGAAATAAGTGACAAAGATTTTATAAGGACTGTAAATCAAAAACAAAGAAAAACAAGCAGCTTGAGCTTTAAAAATGTTAGAGTGTTAGTACCTATCGAGGCTAAATATAGCTCGACCAATTTACCTGACCAATTGGGCAAATGTAGTTCTAAAATTATACCTTCAAGAAAAATTGGCCGACGACCATCTTTACACCACGCTGCAGCAGAAGGTAAACTAGGCATGCGCCGGTCACTTATTCCAAAGGGTGCTCTTATAGACCCTTTAGATGATAAAAGACATACTCCTTTGCATGTGGCCATGAAGGAAGAGAAAGGTTTTATAGCTAGAACCAAAGATAATTGTGTTTTTAAGGTTGTGAACTCAAATAATTTGGAAATATGTGAGCCAAATTCTACCATGAGTGTAGACCTAAAGTGAATGGAAACTAGGAGCAGAAGCTTTGTAGATATAAGCTCAGCCATGGTTGTTGTGGCAGGAAGTATTTCCATCAGATCAAAGTCAAGAAAAGTCATTTAGAAAAAAAAGAGTAGCCGAGGTCCTAGCGCGGCTGTAAGTCTAAGAAAAAAGAAAATGCGTGAACTAAGTTCTGAAAATTTGTGCACCTTAGTACCTGTCAAGGCAAATAGTATTTCCGATCGATTATGCAATGAATTGGGTTTAAACCTTTCTAAGCTTGAACTGTCAAGAAAAAGGACTTGTGAAGAAATGAGCAACCCAGGTAGCAAGACTATGAATCCAAAAAAAGAAAAACTTTTTCTTTGAAACTTGAAAATTCGAGCGCGTTAGTACCTGTCAAGGCAAAATGTATTTCCAACTGATTATGCAAATGAATTGGTTGTTACCCTTTCTAAGCTTGAACCGTCAAAAAAAGTAATATTGAAGAAATGAGTAACCCAAGTAGGAAGACTGTGAATTCAAAAAAAGGAACATTCGAGCGTGTTAGTACCTGTCAAGGCAATATGCATTTCCGACTGATTATGCAATGAATTGGGTGCAAGCCTTTCTAAGCTTGAGCCGTCAAGAAAAAGGAGTTTTGAAGAGATCAGTAACCCAGGTAGCAAGGCTGTGAATCCAAGAAAAAAGAAAAATTTGATCCTTGAAAATTCAAATGCCGGTGGGAACTAATCTGCACATTTACCCTACTTCTAAACTACGTGAGTGAGCCTTTACCTATCCTTTGACCCCAAAACTGGTAAGATTTTTAGCCTATGTATTATGAATTAATATACCAAGGATTCCTGGAAGACGAGGCGAACAATAAAAAATTAAATACTGGTAAAGACATACCTTTGAGCATCAAATAATATAATTAATTAGCTTTTTAAACTTTTCAACCATTAATTTGAACCAGTATGGCAGATTGCAGTAAAGATAACCATAACAAATACACGAGAACGATGCAGTGTCATCTACTTAGCAATGAACAAGATAATTTTTAAATTTTTTACCATCGATTATCGAGTCGAAACTTTGACCTCATATTAAACTATGAATCGCATTTTGGTGGTCACATATCCCGAAATAAATGGAATCAGCATGTTGGAAAATATTTTCTCCAAAAGTCCGAAATCATTTACCAAAAGTTTTTTTTTTTACAAAGCGTCATTTGACACCTTTTTTAACTTTGGCTTCCCGACTATAAATGATTTGACCAAAATGAGACGTAGTGTAACTAGGACAAATCTTCTGAATCTCTTGATAGTAAGATCACTTCCTATCCATTACTGACACCCAACAGCCCGAAAACTAGAATCTAGTCGATATTTCGAGCCGTAGCTCTAATAAAACGATCATTTCCCATAAAATGACTAGCTGGTGCATTACCTTTTATACCTGGCATTATTACATCATCATTTCAGGGTCAATAATTTTCTATCTGGCCAGGACTGATTAATTTTACCTTTTGTAACGTGATGAAAAAAAAACTTCCCGCTAGGTAGCAGGCTACTAAACAAAACTCGTATTATCGGGTACATTTGCTAAAAATGTTGTAGACCCCTCAGACACAATAATTTAAACTTTTTTTCTTAGCTAAATGTGTTTGGAATTCAACGTACTTCTTAATATAAAAAATTACTTTTTTGCATTTCAACGTTCTTTTTAATATAAAAATTACTTTATCTTGAAAAAATTTGGAGTTCTTAGTTTTTCTGTTAGAAATTTGTTGACAAAAATCTGAATTTTTTTTGAGACTGCAGTAAAAAGTGAACCATTTTTTTTTTTACAAACAAAAATCATATTCGTGTAGCCCCAAATCTCTTTTTTCTATTGATGTAAAAGAACGCTGGATTTGACAAATCTTATCTGTAAAAAAAAATTGAATCGTCGAACCCCATTATAAGCCAAATTTGGTGTTTTTGGCCTTTAACTCAGAAAAACCCCAACGACGAACATGTGCCCTACAATATTTGTTTTCAGCATGGTCAACTACCCTGGAATCAACCCTTAACATTTTTGTACCTTCCGGCATGGGTACTAATCGAAATAACCAGATACAGAATCTGCCGCTCCGACCAATTGGGTCATTGGGACGAAAGTTAATCCTGACGTGTAGCTCTGGGAAGGAGGGAGATTAGAGTCTCGCATACAAAGTGAGAGCATTCTAGTGAAGTTTTTTTTTCTGCATGGATTTTTGTAATGCGTGCGTTTTTCTGTTCCACCCATGCATATTAAAAAAATACTGGTCAGATTTCCATCTTTTCTAGTTTGAAAAGTTATGTTTTACATCTTGACTCTAATGAGTCAGTCACAAATCTTATGTTTGAGAATCAAGCAATGATAAACCCAAGAATAAAAAACGATTTCTGTAGTTAATTCTGTGAGCGTGAACAATTTTCATTTTATCACAAGCGTAACTAGAGTTTGACCTAATCACGTCTTTCAAATATTCTTTGCTAACGCAAACTAAGGTTTCATCTATATATTGACATATTGTTCACTTAAAAAAAGGATATTTTCCCTATCTTGAGCAACTACAAAGGTCTTTTGCAAAATCCATGACTAGTAAAGATATTGGAATTCATTTTCTAAAAAGGTTGTATCTTATCCCTTATTAATCTAAACCAACAAAGTTTTTTCAATGGAAGTAAAGAGCAAAGTTAAAACTTAAAACGGACAAAAATTATTGCTTCATAGCCTATCTAATACATATCAATCAAACTAGTACAAATACATCAACTAATTATGTTTCCCTGTGTTAGGATTATTGAAAACTAGCACTTTACTGAAAACAAAAAAATCAAGTATTAAAACAGGAATATTGATCTGGTAATGAAAAGTGAGCATGAAGCCTGACAACAATAAACTACTCTATAAAGCTTTTCATAGTCTTACGAAAGTTGTAACATCACTAACTTTCCATGTACAATTAAAATAATCTTAAAAACTCTAGCGTAATTTCTTTTTTATTTTAATAACCGCTAAGTCATTGAACAGCATAGAGATTATTGAATTGATTTTTGAGGTAGCATTTTTTAACAATATTCAATAGATAAGCTTTAATATCAATAGTGATTAATAAACACTCTTCAAATATAAGAAATATGCTTCAGTATTACTTAAAATGAAGATCAAATAAGACGTAATATGAACTCTGAAACTATTGTTATTTGTCTCTATGCAACAGTGAAAATTATGCTATGAAACAAATTCTAAAGTTAGTCTATATTCCTAATACTATCCAGGTGGCTTTACTTTGAACAGGTTTAGGCCTACAAAGTCATCATGACATGAGTAGTAGTAACCGCATATGGACTTTGCCAAGGCCCCTGTACCAAACAGGTTTCTGGTAGGTATAATCTGGTTTGATGGGTATAGTCTGGTTTGGTTTTTCAAAGAGAGTGACTATCCCCATGCATATAGGTAATACTTCTACAGGGCTTTACGTCATTTCAAAGATATTCAGAGGTCCCTCACATTCCGGGCCAACCAGATATGTTTCTAGGCCAACCAGACATGGTCTTATATTTTTGAAGACTTGTCTTTCACTTTGATGAAGGACAAGTTGTTCTGAAGCAGTTACCTCTCAGATGTGGTCTGTATAATACACAAGTAACGTTTGAAAAGTATTGTCAATTTAAACAAGTTTTTCTGACACAATTTCCATACTAGATTTCTAGTTCATATATTTTTTGATAACTTGATAGGTGATTTGAATAAAAGGAATTCAAATATTTTGTCTATGAAATAGAAGCTAACTGAATTTGCGAAAAGGTATTCCATTAGCACAACTCTGATCTGATTGAATTGTCGCCGACAATGAGATTTAATCACTGCTAAGCCTATTGTTATTGCGAGAGAGTTACCCAATTTACAGCTTAGTGTTAACTGACAGAGTTCCAAATACTAACATTTTTAAAAGTAGACAAAAAATTGTACGTTATAATCAGAATTATTTGATTGACATTTAAAAAGGGGTAATGAGATATATGATGTGTATAATACACAAGTGATGTTTGATAAGTATTGACAATTTAAAATAGAATCTATGCATTTTTTCTTTACATGGTGTTCGTTCAATTTAAAGCGAGCATTTCTGTTAAATAAATAGTTCTTATATTTTATCAGTTCAATTGAAAGCGAGGATTTCTGTTAAATAAATAATTGTTATACCTTTTAAAATAGCTTTACGGGGTTTGAGGGACTCTGTCGTTTTATTCCGTGTGATTTTTTGTTTACATGGTGTTAGTTAAATTGAAAGCGAGGATTTCTGTTAAATAAATAATTATTATATTTTTTTCCGTTCAATTGAACGCGAAGATTTCTGTTAAATAAATAATTTTTATACCTTTTAAAATAGCTTTACGGGGTTTGAGGGACTCTGTCGTGTTTTTGCGTGTGATTTTTTATTTAAATGGTGTTCGTTCAAAAAGCGAGGATTTATGTTAAATAAATAATTATTATATTTTTTACGTTCAATTGAAAGTGAGGATTTCTGTTAAATAAATAATTGTTATACCTTTTAAAATAGCTTTACGGGGTTTGAGGGGCTCTGTCGTTTTATTCCGTGTGATTTTTTCTTTACATGGTGTTCGTTCAAAAAGCGAGTATTTCTGTTAAATAAATAATTCTTATATTTTTTAAGTTAAATTGAAAATGAGGATTTCTGTTAAATAAATAATCGTTATACCTTTTAAAATAGCTTTACGGGGTTTGAGGGGCTCTGTTGTTTTATTCCGTGTGATTTTCTCTTTACATGGTGTTCGTTCAAAAAGTGAGGATTTCTGTTAAATAAATAATTCTTATATTTTTTTTCCGTTCAATTGAAAGCGAGGATTTTTGTTAAATAAATAATTGCTATACCTTTAAAGTAGCTTTACGGGGTTTGAGGGACTCTGTCGTTTTATTCCGTTTGATTTTTTGTTTAAATTGTGTTAGTTAAAAAAGTGAGGATTTCTGTTAAATAAATAATTCTTATATTTTTTCCTTTCAATTGAAAGCGAGGATTTCATTTAAATAAATAATTGTTATACCTTTTAAAATACCTTTACGGGGTTTGAGGGGCTCTGTCGTTTTATTCCGTGTGATTTTTTCTTTACATGGTGTTCGTTCAAAAAGCGAGGATTTCTGTTAAATAAATAATTGTTATAACTTTTAAAATAGCTTAAAGGGGTTTGAGGGACTCTGTCCTTTTTTTCCGTGTTATTTTTCCATTACATAGTGTTCGTTCAAAAGTGAGGATTTCTGTTAAATAAATAAGTTTTATATTTTTTCGTTCAATCGACAACATCGATCTAATTTAAATAGATAATTGTTATGCCGTTTGAGACGCAGTTCCACAGTTTGAGGGACTCATTCAGGATATTGCGCGTGATTTTTTCAGTTCATGGTGGGAGTTCACAACTCGATTAGTTCTTTTAAGTAAATAAATCTTTAACGTTTTCCTTTAAATTTTAAAAGAGGTTTTATGTAAAATAAATAATTGTTATACCTTTTTAAAATAGCTTTACGGGGTTTGAGGGGCTCTGTCGTTTTATTCCGTGTGGTTTTTTCTTTACATGGCGTTCGTTCAAAAAGCAATGATTTCTGTTAAATAAATCATTCTTATATTTTTTTTTCCGTTAAATTGAAAGCGAGGATTTCTGTTAAATAAATAATTGTTATACCTTTTAAAATAGCTTTACGGGGTTTGAGGAGCTCTGTCGTTTTTTTCAATTTTATTTTTTACTTTCAAATTTTTCGTTCAAAAATCGAGGAATTATGTTAAAAAAAAAAATCTTATATTTTTTAAGTTAAAATTAAAGAGAGGATTTATATTAAAAAAATAATTGTTATACCTTTTAAAATAGCTTTACGGTTATTGAGGTTCTCTGTCGTGTTATTTCGTGTGATTTTTTCTATAAATGGTGTTCGTTCAAAAAGCGAGGATTTCTGTTAAATAAATAATTATTATATTTTTTACGTTCAATTTAAAGCGAGGATTTCTGTAAAATAAATAATTGTTATGCCTTTTAAAATAGCTTTACGGGGTTTGAGGGGCTCTGTCGTTTTATTCCATGTGAGTTTTTCTTTACATGGTGTTCGTTCAAAAAGCGAGGATTTCTGTTAAATAAATTATTCTTATATTTTTTCCGTTCAATTGAAAGCGAGGATTTCTGTTAAATAAATAATTGTTATACCTTTTAAAATTGCTTTACGGGGTTTGAAGGACTCTGTTGTTTTATTACGTGTGATTTTTTCTTTACATTGTGTTCGTTCAAAAAGCGAGGATTTTTGTTAAATAAATAATTGTTATACCGTTTAAAGAAGCTTTACGGGGTTTGAGGGGCTCTGTTGTTTTATTTCGTGTGATTTTTTCTTTACATAGTGTTCGTTCAAAAAGCGAGGATTTCTGTTAAATAAATAATTGTTATACCGTTTAAAATAGCTTTACGGAGTTTGAGGGACTCTGTTGTTTTATTCCATGTGATTTTTTCTTTACAAGGTGTTCGTTCAAAAAGCGAGGATTTCTTTTAAATAAATAATTGTTATACCTTTTAAAATAGCTTTACGGGGCTTGAAGGACTCTGTCGTTTTGTTTCGTGTGATTTTTTTCTTTACATGGTGTTCGTTCAAAAAGCGAGGATTTCTGTTAAATAAATAATTGTTATACCTTTTAAAATAGCTTTACGGGGTTTGAAATAGATACCGAGAGTTCAATGACTCTTCCCCGCAATGACTTCCAAGGGTTTAATGACTCCTCTCCACGATGAATTCAGATGGTTTTAGGGCTCATCCCCCATAGCCATAATTCCATTCAACCTTGAGCGAAGGTATAAAAGTTTGATGAAGTGTTTTTCTGCTTAACAACTACATTAATAACTTCCAAGATGATAGGATTGAATGAAACAGAAGTTATCAGTTTGAAAAAATCATCCTGTGGTGTTATATTTGAATGTGCAGTTTTATTATCGTCTATGGAACTCGAAGAAATTGACTCTTATCATTGGCTAGTGAACTATAACATGTTTGAGTATGATAAAAGCTTGTGGAGTACTATATTACGTCATATAAACAGACTTGGATTCTATGATAGAGTGATTACACCACTTAATAATGCTGGTCAGGAACTGAGAAATGTTCAGGAGGAAGACAGTGAAATTTGCAGCTTTTTCGGGGTTGAAGCGCTCTACGTAAAGGGCAATGTACCTACAGATAAAGTTTTAATTCAAAAGTGTGACCCTAGGATTCCACTTTTCAATCTAGAAGAGTTTAAATGTCCTAAATTTGAGGGGGGTTATCACTATCCTGAAGACGAGATTAGGTTCTTTGCACAGTGGATACCTAAGAACATACCAGATCGTGATAAATCCATAAGACATGTTAAAAACTAGTCTATATCATGGGACCATCGTTTGTGGATGTTTAAGAGTGAACTCTAAGTACTATTTTTATGTAAACATTTGTTGTTTTTTTTCTCAAAAAAAAATCTGTTAATACTTTTAAGCAATAAATATCTTTAATCTTAACCCGTCCTTATTCTTTATAATATTTATATTTTAATCAAGTAACAAACTCTTTACTGAAGTCACATCTTGGATACACAATGAAAAAACTTAATTTAATAAAATATGAAAAAATTGTAAGTAAGTAAGTAACAAATTCTTTCTTGAACTCACCTCTTGGATACACAATACAGAAATTTCATTATATAAATTATTAAAAAATTGTAACTAAGTAGCAAATTCTTTCTTGAATTCACCTGCTGGATAAACAAAGACATTTCGTTCAAGAAATTATGACAAAATTCTAAGTAAGTAACAAACTCTTTATTGTTTAAATGACTTAGATACAAGATGTAGAAATTTAATTCAAGAAATTATGAAAAAATTCTCAGTAAGTAACAATTTCTTTCTTGAAGTCATCTCTTGGATACACAATATGGAAATTTCATTCAAGAAATTATGAAAATATTTGTAAGTAAGTAACAAACTCTTTATTGATTTCACCTCTTTGATATGTAGTACAGATACTTCACTCAAGAAATTATGAAAAAATCGGAAGTAAGTAACTTTTTTTTTCTCTTTGTCAAAAACAACTTTCACTAAGCTAAATGATGTAGAAATTTAATTTAAGAAATTATGAAAAATTCTCAGTAAGTGGCAATTTCGTTCTTGAACTCATTTCTTGAATAATCAGTTCGGAAATTTCATTCAATAAATTATGAAAGCATTTGTAAGTAAGTAACAAACTCTTTATTGATTTCACCTCTTGGATATACAGTACAGATACTTCATTCAAGAAATTATGGAAAAATCTTACGTGCGCGCACGTATCCTCGTCTAAATCAACCTTAAAAAAATTAATTAATGATATGTCAACTTTGCATGTCTCTCTCACTATGTATGCGCCGTCGTGGTGTTTAACCAATCACCAATAAAGCCATTGTATATTGAACAACCTCCGCTGTCTGTGATTGGTCCCTAAAAATGGGGATTGTCTAAAAAACCAGTCTGGCTGAAAACCTGGAGTTTTCGTACTGCTCACTTTTTGCAATGTGTAGGAAACAGTGGGGAATCCCCGCTCATTTGGAAAAGTGCCAAGGAAATGCATACAAATAGCATGTAGTTTCAAAATGTTTTTAATCATGTTTCTTGAATGAAGTTTCTGTACTGTATATTCAAGAGGTGAAATCAATAAAGAGGTTATTACTTACTTACAAATACTTTCATAATTTCCTGAATGAAATTTCCTTATTGTGTGTATCCAAGAGTTCACTTCAAGAAAGAAATTGCTACTTACTGAGATTTTTTTCATAATTTCTAGAATCAAATTTCTACATTATGTAGCTAAGTGAAAACTGTTTGTGATAAAGAGAAAAAAAAGTAAGTTGCTTGCAATTGTTTCATAATTTCTTGAATGAAGTATCTGTACTGTATATCCAAGAGGTGAAATCAATAAAGAGTTTGTTATTTACTTACAAATATTTTCATAATTTCTTGAATGAAATTTCCATACTGTGTATCCAAGAGTTGACTTCAAAAAAGAAATGGTTACTTACTGAGAATTTTTTCATAATTTCTTGAAATTAATTTCTGCATCGTATATCTAAGTCGTGAAAACAATAAAGAGTCTGTTACTTACTTAGAATTTTGTCATAACTTCTTGAAGGAAATGTTTTTTTGTTTATTAAACAGGTGAATTCAAGAAAGAATTTGCTACTTAGTCTGAGAATTTTTTAATAATTTCTTGAATTTAATTTCTACATCGTATGTCTAACTCGTGAAAACAATAAAGAGTTTGTTACTTAGAATTTTGTCACAATTTCTTGAACGAAATGTCTTTTTGTTTATCCAACAGGTGAATTCAAGAAAGAATTTGCTACTTAGTTACAATTTTTTCATAATTTCTTGAATGAAATTTCCGTATTGTGTATCTAAGAGTTGACTTCAGGAAAGAAATTGTTACTTACTGAGAATTTTTTCATAATTTCTTGAATTATATTTCTACATCATTGAGCTAAGTGAAAATTGTTTGTGATAAAGAGAAAAAAAAGTTACTTACTTGCAATTTTTTCATAATTCCTTGAATGAAGTATCTGTATTGTATATCCAAGAGGTGAAATCAATAGAGAGTTTGTTACTTACTTACAAATATTTTCATAATTTCTTGAATGAAATTTCCGTATTGTGTATCCAAGAGTTGACTTCAAGAAAGAATTTGTTACTTAAAGAGAATTTTTTTCATAATTTCTTGAATTTAATTTCTAAATCGTATATCTAACTCGTGAAAACAATAAAGAGTTTGTTACTTACCTAAAATTTGGTCACAATTTCTGGAATGAAATGTATTTTTGTTTATCCAACAGGTGAATTAAAGAAAGAATTTGCTACTCAGTTACAGTTTTTTTATAATTTCTTGAATGAAATTATCTATTGTATATCCAAGTGTTGAATTCAGGAATGAAATTGTTTCTTGCTCAGAATAGTTTAATAACTTCCTGAGTTAAATCCCTGCATCGTGTAGCTTAGTGAAAATAGTTTATGATAAAGAGAAAAAAAAAGTTACTTACTTGCGATTTTTCATAATTTCTTGAGTGAAGTATCTGTACTGTATATTCAAGAGGTGAAACCAATAAAGAGTTTGTTACTTACTTACAAATATTTTCATAATTTCTTGAATGAAATTTCCGTATTGTGTATCCAAGAGTTGACTTCAAGAAAGAAATTGTTACTTACTGAGAATTTTTTAATAATTTCTTGAATTAAATTTCTACATCATGTAGCTAAGTGAAAATTGTTTTTGATGAAGAGAAAAAAAAGTTACTTACTTGCGATTTTTTCATAATTTCTTGAATGAAGTATCTGTACTGTATCTCCAAGAGGTGAAATCAATAAAGAGTTTGTTACTTACTTACAAATATTTTCATAATTTCTTGAATGAAATTTCCGTATTGTGTATCCAAGAGATGACTTCAAGAAAGAAAATGTTACTTACTGAGAATTTTTTCATAATTTCTTGAATTAAATTTCTACATCATGTATCTAAGTCATGTAAACAATAAAGAATTTGTTACTTACTTAGAGTTTTGTCATAATTTCTTGAACCAAATGTCTTTGTTTATCCAGCAGGTGAATTCAAGAAAGAATTTGCTACTTACATACAATTTTTTCATAATTTCTTTAATGAAAATTTCTGTATTGTGTATCCAAGAGGTGACTTCAAGAAAGAATTTTTTACTTACTTACTTACAATTTTTTCATAGTTTCTTAAATGAAGTTTCTGCATTGTGTATCCAAGAGGTGACTTCAGGAAAGAGTTTGTTACTTGCTTACAATAGAACTATTCTAAAGCATAAAGACGGGTTAAGCTTAAAGATATTTATTGCTTAAATGTATTAACAGATTTTTTTTTGAGAAAAAAAACAACAAATGTTTACATAAAAATAGTACTTAGAGTTCACTCTTAAATATCCACAAACGATGGTCCCATGATATAGAATAGTTTTTAACATGTCTTATGGATTTATCACGATCAGGTATGTTCTTAGGTATCCACTGTGCGAAGAACCTAACCTCGTCTTCAGGACGGTGATAACCCCCTTCAAACTTAGGACACTTAAACTCTTCTAGATTGAAAAGTGGAATCCTAGGGTCACACTTTTGAATTAAAACTTTATCTGTAGGCACATTGCCCTTTACTTAGAGCGCTTCAATCCCAAAAAAGCTGCAAATTTCACTGACTTCCTCCTGAACATTTCTCAGTTCCTGACCAGCATTATTAAGTGGTGTAATCACTCTATTATAGAATCCCAGTCTGTTTATATGACGTAATGCAGTACTCCACAAGCTTTTATCATACTCAAACATGTTATAGTTCACTAGCCAATGATAACAGTCAATTTCTTCAAGTTACATAGACAATAATAAAAATGCACATTCAAATATAACACCACAAGATGATTTTTTCAAACTGGTAAATTCTGTGTCATACAGTCCTATCATCTTGGAAGTTATTAATACTTCATCAAACTTTCATACCTTCGCTCAAGGTTGAATGGAATTATGGCTATGGGGGATGAGCCCTAAAACCATCTGAATTCATTGTAGGGAGGAGTCAATAAACCCTTGGAAGTCATTGCGGGGAAGCGTCTTTGAACTCTCAGTATCTATTTCAAACCCCGTAAAGCTATTTTAAAAGGTATAACAATTATTTATTTAACAGAAATCCTCGCTTTTTGAACGAACACCATGTAAAGAAAAAATCACACGGAATACAACAACTGAGTCCCTCAAACCCCGTAAATCTATTTTAAAATGTATAGCAATTATTTATTTAACAGAAATCCTCGCTTTTTGAACGAACACCATGTAAAGGAAAAATCACACGGAATAAAACAACAGAGTCTCTCAAACCCTGTAAATCTATTTTAAACTGTATAACAATTATTTATTTAATAGAAATCCTCGCTTTTTGAACAAATACCATGTAAAGAAAAAATAACACATAATGAAACAACAGAGTCCTTCAAACCCCGTAAAGCTATTTTAAAAGGTATAAAAATTTTTTATTTAAGAGAAATCGTCGCTTTAATTAGAACTGAAAAAATATCAGGATTATTTATTTAAGATAAATACTCTATTTTTTAACGAACACCATGTAAAGAAAAAAATCAAACAGAATAACACGACAGAGCCCCTCAAACCCCGTAAAGCTATTTTAAAAGGTATAACAATTATTTATTTAACAAAAATCCTCGCTTTCAATTGAACGGAAAAAGTTTAAGAATTATTTATTTAACAGAAATCCTCGCTTTTTGAACGAACACCATTTAAAGAAAAAATCACGCGGAATAAAACGACAAAGACCCTCAAACCCCGTAAAGCTATTTTAAAATGTATAAAAATTATTTATTTAAAATAAATCCTCGCTTTAAATTGAACGTAAAAAATATAAGAATTTTTTATTTAACAGAAATCCTCGATTTTTTAACTAAAACTATTTAAATAAAAAATCACATGGAATAAAACGACAGAGTCCCTCAAACCCCGTAAAGATATTTTAAAGGTATAACAATTATTTATTTAAAATAAATTCTCGCTTTAAATTGAACGGAAAAAATATATAATAATGATTTATTTAACATAAATCTTTGATTTTTGAACTAACACACTGTAATGATAAAATCAAACTGAATAACACAACATAGCCACTAAAAACCCTTCAATCGATCTTAAAAAGTTCAACAATTAATTTATTAAACATACTACAATTTTTCAATTTTAACGGAAAAATATAATAATAATTTATATAACCTAACTCACCGATGTTTCAACGAACACCAGGTAAATAAAAATTAACACGGACTAAAACTAAAGAGCCCCTCACACCCCGTAAAGCTATTTTAAAAGGTATAACAATTATTTATTTAACAGAAATCCTCGCTTTCAATTGAACGGAAAAAATATAAGAATTATTTATTTAACAGAAATCCTCGCTTTCAATTGAACGAACACCATGTAAAGAAAAAATCACAGGGAATAAAACGATAGAGTCTCTCAAACCCCGTAGAGCTATTTTAAAAGGTATAACAATTATTTATTTAACAGAAATCCTCGCTTTCAATTGAACGGAAAAAATATAAGAATTATTTATTTAACATAAATCCTCGCTTTTTAAACGAACACCATGTAAATAAAAAATCACACGCAATAAAACGATAGAGCCACGCCCACCAATTAAATGTTTATCAAAAGTTAGGAAAATAATTAATTTAACAGAAATCATCGTTTTCAATCTAACGGAAAAAATTTAAGAATTATTTATTTAAAAGAAATACTCACTTGTTGAAAGAAAACTAGTGAAAGAAAAAATCAAATGGACTAAAACGACCGAGACCATCAAACCACGTAAAGCTATTTTAAAATGTATAACAATTATTTATTTAACAGAAATCCTCGATTTCATTTGAACGGAAAAAATATAAGAATTATTTATTTAACAGAAATCCTCGCTTTTTTAACTAACACTATGTAAATAAAAAATCACATGGAAAAAAATGACAGAATCCCTCAAACCCCGTAAAGCTTTTTTAAAAGGTATAATAATAATTTATTTAACATAAATTCTCTATTTAAATTGAACGGAAAAAAAAATAAAATAATGATTTATTTAAAATAAATCTTTTATTTTTGATAGAACACCAGGTAAAGATAAAATCCAACGGACTAAAACGACAGAGCCACTCAAAACCCGTAAAGTTATTTTAAAAAGGAATAAAAATAATTAATTTAAAAGAAATCCTCGTTTTAATTTTAACGGAAAAATATAATAATTATTTATTTAACAGAAATTCTCGCTTTTTTAACTAAAACCATTAAAATAAAAAAACACACGTAATAACACGACAGATACCCTCAAACCCCGTAAATCTATTTTAAAAGGTATAACAATTATTTATTTAACATAAATCCTCGCTTTCAATTTAACTTAAAAAATATAATAATTATTTATTTAACAGAAATCCTCGCTTTAAATTGAACGAACACCATGTAAAGAAAAAATCACACGGAATAAAACGACAGAGTCACTCAAACCCCGTAAAGCTATTTTAAAAGGTATAACAATTATTTATTTAACAGAAATCTTCGCTTTCAATTGAACAGGAAAAATATAAGAATTATTTATTTAACAGAAATCCTCGCTTTTTGAATGAACACCATGTAAAGAAAAAATCACACGGAATAAAATGACAGAGCCCCTCAAACCCCGTAAAGGTATTTTAAAAGGTATAACAATTATTTATTTAACTGAAATCCTCGCTTTCAATCGAACGTAAAAATATAATAATTATTTATTTAACAGAAATCCTCGCTTTTTGAACGAACACTATTTAAAGAAAAAATCAAACGTAATAAAACGACAGAGACCCTCAAACCACGTAAAGCTATTTTAAAAGGTATAACAATTATTTATTTAAAATAAATCCTCGCTTTCAATTGAACGAAAAAAAAATATAAGAATTATTTATTTAACAGAAATCCTCGATTTTTGAACGAACACCATGTAAAGAAAAAATCACACGGAATAAAACGACAGAGCCCCTCAAACCCCGTAAAGCTATTTTAAAAGGTATAACAATTATTTATTTAACAGAAATCCTCGTTTTCAATTGAATGGAAAAAATATAAGAATTATTTATTTAACAGAAATCATCGCTTTTTGTACGAATACCATGTAAATAAAAAATCACACTGAATAACATGACTGAGTCCCTCAAACCCCGTAAAGGTATTTTAAAAGGTATAACAATTATTTATTTAACAGAAATCCTCGCTTTCAATTGAACGAACATCATGTAAAGAAAAAATCACACGGAATAAAACGACAGAGTCCCTCAAACCCCGTAAAGCTGTTTTAAAAGTTATAATAATTATTTATTTAACAGAAATCCTTTCATTCAATTGAACTTAAAAAAAAGAATTATTTATTTAACAGAAATCCTCGCTTTCAATTGAACGAACACCATGTAAAGAAAAAATGCATAGATCCTATTTAAAATTGACAATATTTATCAAATATCACTTGTGTATTATACAGATCATATATCTCATTACCCCTTTTTAAATGTTTATCAAATAGTTCTGATTATAATGTCCGATTTTTTGTCTACTTTTCAAAATGTTCGTATTTGGAACTCTGTCAGTTAACACTAAGCTGTAAATTGGGTAACTCTCTCGCAATAACAATAGGCTTAGCAGTGATTAAATCTCATTGTCGGCGACAATTCAATCAGATCAGAGTTGTGCTAATGGAATACCTTTTCGCAAATTCAGTTAGCTTCTATTTCATAGACAAAATATTTGAATTCCTTTTATTCAAATCACCTATCAAGTTATCAAAAAATATATGAACTAGAAATCTAGTCTGGAAATTGTGTCAGAAAAACTTGTTTAAATTGACAATACTTTTCAAACGTTACTTGTGTATTATACAGACCACATCGGAGAGGTAACTGCGTCAGAAAAACTTGTTCTTCATCAAAGTGAAAGACAAGTCCTTAAAATTATAAGACCATGTCGGGTTGTCCTAGAAACATATCTTGTTGGCCCGGAATGTGAGGGAGCTCTGAATCTCTTTGAAATGATGTAAAGCCCTGTAGAAGTATTACCTGTATGCATGTGGATAGTCACTCTCTTTTAAAAACCAAACCAGACTACGCACATGAAACCAGATTATACCTACCAGAAACCTGTTTGTTACAGGGGCCTTGGAAATTTCAATATGCGTTTACTACTGACATGCCAGGCTTAAAGCCAAAACGACAGCCAGGGATTAAAATAATCCATCGTGCAGAAGTTATACCAAATTAAACTATAAAAAGTAATAAAGCAAAATTACTAAAAGGGATTGGTCCTAAGAGGGATTGATAATAGTTTTATTCTGTAAAAAAGTGTCCTTAATTTGGTTGCTTTTACTGTACCGAAATTCCTATATTATTTTATGTTTTTAGTAAAGCATTAGTTTTCTAGAATCCTAAAAACACAGAGAAACATTATTAGTTTGTTTAAAGTGGCACCAAAAATTTTGTTTTTAGTGCTATATATCATTTACGAACTGTAAAATTTATAAAATCCCATAAATATAAGCAAAAGTTTTCACCTGTAACATTAAACATCACTCTAAGAAGTTCTGGTTGCCACTAGCCCCTGCTTTTCTACTTCAGAAATGGCAAAGTACCGTTCTTAGGACCATTTGGAACTTGCAAATGGTGGAATTTATAGGACCACTATAAATAGTGGAAATAGTGGAATATAATTGGTTTTTCCACTATAATAGTGGAAAAACCAATTATTTATTTAACAGAAATCCTCGATTTCAATTGAACGTAAAAAATATAAGAATTATTTATTTAACAGAAATCCTCGATTTTTTAACGAACACCATGTAAAGAAAAAATCACACTGAATAAAACGACAGAGTCCCTCAAACCCCGTAAAGATATTTTAAATGGTATAACAATTATTTATTTAAAAGAAATACTCGCTTTCAATTGAACGGAAAAAAATAAAATAATAATTTATTTAACAGAAATCCTCGCTTTTTGAACGAACACCATGTAAAGAAAAAATCACACGGAATAAAACGACAGAACCCCTAAAACCCCGTAAAGCTATTTTAAAAAGGTATAACAATTATTTATTTAACAGAATTCCTTGTTTCCAATTGAACGGAAAAAATATAAGAATTATTTATTTAACAGAAATCCCCGCTTTTTCAACGAACACCATGTAAATAAAAAATCACACGGAATAAAACGAAAGAGCTCCTCAAACCCCGTAAAGCTATTTTAAAAGGTATAACAATTATTTATTTAACAGTAATCCTCGCTTTCAATTGAACGGAAAAAATATAATAATTATTTATTAAACACAAATCCTCTATTTAAATTTAACTAACACCTTGTAAAGAAAAAATCACAGGGAATAACACGACAGAGTCTCTCAAACCCAGTAAAGCTATTTTAAAAGGTATAACAATTATTTATTTAACAGAAATCTTCGATTTAAATTTAACAGAAAAAATATAATAATTATTTATTTAACAGAAATCCTCTATTTTTGAATGACCAACAGGTAAAGAAAAAATCACAAGGAATAAAAAGACAGAGCCCCTCAAACCCCGTAAAGGTATTTTAAAAGGTATAACAATTATTTATTTAAATTAAATCTTCGCTTTAAATTTAACGTAAAAAATTTAATAATTTTTTATTTAACATAAATCCTCTATTTTTTAACTAACACTATTTAAAGAAAAAATAACTCGTAATAAAACGACAGAGTCCCTCAAACCCCGTAAAGCTATTTTAAAAGGTATAACAATTATTTATTTAACAGAAATCCTCCCTTTCAATTGAACGAAAAAAAATTTAAGAATTATTTATTTAACAGAAATCTTCGCTTTTTGAACGAACACCATGAAAAGAAAAAATCAAACGGAATAAAACGACAGAGCCCCTCAAACCCCGTAAAGCTATTTTAAAAGGTATAACAATTATTTATTTAACAGAAATCCTCGCTTTCAATTGAACGGAAAAAATATAAGAATTATTTATTTAACAGAAATCCTCGCTTTTTGAACGAACACAATGTAAAGAAAAAATCACACGGAATAAAGCGAAAGAGCCCCTCAAACCCCGTAAAGCTATTTTAAAATGTATAACAATTATTTATTTAACATAAATCTTTGATTTCAATTTAACGTAAAAAATATAAGAATTATTTATTTAACAGAAATCATCGCTTTTTTAACGAACACCATGTAAAGAAAAAATCACACGGAATAAAACGACAGAGTCCCTCAAACCCCGTAAAGCTATTTTAAAAGGTATAACAATTATTTATTTAACAGAAATCCTCGCTTTCAATTGAACGGAAAAAAATATAAGAATTATTTATTTAAAAGAATACATCGCTTTAATTTTAACGAACACCATTTAAAGAAAAAATCACACGGAATAAAACGACAGAGTCCCTCAAACCCCGTAAAGCTGTTTTAAAAGGTATAACAATTATTTATTTAACAGAAATCCTTGCTTTCAATTGAACGGAAAAAAAAGAATTATTTATTTAACAGAAATACTCTCTTTCAATTGAAAGAACACCATGTAAAGAAAAAATGCATAGATCCTATTTAAAATTGACAATACTTATCAAATATCACTTGTGTATTATACATATCATATATCTCATTACCCCTTTTTAAATGTTAATCAAATAGTTCGGATTATAATGTCCGATTTTTTGTCTACTTTTCAAAATGTTCGTATTTGGAACTTTGTCAGTTAACACTAAGCTGTAAATGGGGTAACTCTCTCGCAATAATAATAGGCTTAGCAGTGATTAAATCTCAATGTCGGCGACAATTCAAGCAGAACAGAGTTGTGCTAATTGAATACCTTTTTGCAAATTCAGTTAGCTTCTATTTCATAGACAAAATATTTGAATTCCTTTTATTCAAATCACCTATCAAGTTATCAAAAAATATATGAACTAGAAATCTAGTCTGTAAATTGTGTCAGAAAAACTTGTTTAAATTGACAATACTTTTTAAACGTTACTTGTGTATTATACAGACCACATCTGAGAGGTAACTGCGTCAGAACAACTTGTTCTTCATCAAAGTGAAAGACAAGTCCTCAAAAGTATAAGACCATGTCTGGTTGGCCTAGAAACATATCTGGTTGGCCCGGAATGTGAGGGAACTCTGAATCTCTTTGAAATGACGTAAAGCCCTGTAGAAGTATTACCTATATGCAGGGGTATAGTCACTCTCTTTGAAAAACCAAACCAGACTATACCCATTAAAGCCCATCAACGCCCGGGTACTACTGACATGCCAGGATTAAAGCAAAAACGACAGCCAGGGATTAAAATAATCCATCGTGCAGAAGTGATACCAAATTAAACTATAAAAAGAAATAAAGCAAAATTACTAAAAGGGATTGGTCCTACGAGGGATTGATAATAGTTTTATTCTGTAAAAAAGTGTCCTTAATTTGGTTGCTTTTACTGTACCGAAATTCCTATATTATTTTATGTTTTTGGTAAAGCAATAGTTTTCTAGAATCCTAAAAACACAGAGAAACATTATTAGTTGGTTTAAAGTGGCACCAAAATTTTGTTTTTAGTGCTATATATCATTTACGAACTGTAGAATTTATAAAATCCCATAAATATAAGCAAAAGTTTTCACCTGTAACATTAAACATCACTCTAAGAAGTTCTGGTTGCCACTAGCCCCTGCTTTTCTACTTCAGAAATGGCAAAGTACCGTTCTTAGGACCATTTGGAACTTGCAAATGGTGGAATTTATAGGACCCTGAGCAATATTTTTATATGAGCTTTCAAAATCTATCTACGATGTTCTGGTCACCCGCTAGCTCCACCTCTTGAAAAATAGTATAAAGTGCTAATTTTTGTGCCATATGGCTCTTGTGGATCGTAGAATTTATATAAGCCGCGTACACATGAGAAATAGCTTATATTTGACCTCTTAAGCATCTCTCTATGATGTTCCAGTTACCCACTAGGCTTGGAGAAAAAGAAGAAAAAAGACCGCTTTAAAGTTTTTTTGCTTTTGTCATTTAGGCTGTAGTTTACTCTTTGCTAGGTTGCAGCTACCGCTGAAGCCTTTATACCAAACAGTCGATAAGTTTGCTTAATTTACGATCTGAGCCCCCCGGTTTCAAATCTACAATCATTACTGAAGAGCGACAGACTGCATTGGACATTTATAACTTTGGCTATATATTTGCACTTTAGGGGGGGAGGGCTGGAGGGAAGGGAAAGTGGAAATAGGTTTTTAACCCCTTTCTGAGATTATTTACCCACTCCCCCCCGTTAATATGCAAATATTTACCACAAATTATATTTTTAAGGAAACTAAAGTATTATATTTTCATCATGTTTTGACATATATCAATATGATTAACCTAACAGCCCTTCTTGAGTGTGTTTGTATAGTACATAAGTGTCAATTCTTTTTCTTTGAAGAGGGCTAAGACTAATGCTACCAATTTTATGTAAGTTTCTAAGTTAGTTGCAGATGGTGGAATTTACAGGAAGGGTGTAGAAAGGGCGTAATTTCATTGAGGCACGGGGAGGAAACTCCCACCTTCAGACCCGAGTTTTCAACCACCAACCGTCATTTTGCTCTCCGACTGAAATTTCGCTTCTGCAAAAAAAAAATCTTAAAAAAAAAATCAGTTTTCTTTCGTATCTTGTAATCTATGGCTCATTTTTCCATTTTCACAATCATTTCCGCTTGAGTTGTACTATTGTATCCACCTTGGCCAGCCCCCCCTCCCCCGCCTGCTGTTGGCGTACTGACGCTCCTCACAAAAAAAAAATCACAATATTGTATAGTATATATAAAAAATATATTTATAAAAAATCTATTATAAATAAACCCTCTACCACTAAGCTTATGCCGTAACACGAGAGACAAATCCGTCCGAGGCCGATACAGTATTCTCCTGGGATTTTTGTGTGTACTATTATAACCAAAACTATAAATATGTGACCTTTGATCTATATTGAGCAAAATGAATATCTAAAATTCATCCAATCAATTGTGATTGGATGACTTTGGGGAAGGAGAACTTCAGGGAGGGGGGCTGTTTGCCCTCGAATAGTTTTGATCACTTAGAAGGTTCACTAGCAAATGTAATTTCCGTTCGAATGAGCTATTATACATCTCTCTGTGATGTTCCGGACCACTAATCTGCCATCAGCGGTCCAATTACCCTAGAACGCCTATTTTGGCAGAAACTGTCTCAAAATGCCTTTGAAACCAACTTGAGACTTCGAAACCAACGTTAAATTCCAAAAGCATCAAATAAAAACATTGCACTACTAATTACAGATTTTCATATATGTATTGGAAAACATTAATTTAAAATTATTTTCTTCAAAAATTTAGTTTTCCAACGTTGAAGCCAAGTTTCGCGTTCAAGGTAAATCTGACTTGTCTACCCGTGAAAGATCTAATGTCGCTTATGTTTCTACATGCTCTGGAGCACTCGCACCTCGGTAGAGGTCCTTATAATGGGTAAGACAGGGAAAGATCATAATGCCTATTATATATACAGTGGTCCCCTAGTACCCTTGTAGCCTAATATTAGTTCAAAACAAAAGGCTGCTGGCTTCTTATTCTATTCAATTAGAAAGTTTAGTTTTAATAGGAAGAAGGGATTGGGGGGGGGGAAATTTTCGGGGTTTTAGACAAGTCATTGAGGGGAGAGAGCTCCTTAATTCTAGAAAATACAAACTTGGGTTTTAGTGGCTAAAAGTATTAAAAACTTGAAGAAAAAGGAGTCCAAGGGATGACAACTTGTCTTTGAATGCCACTAGGGGACAGAGGGATCACAAGGGATCACAACTATGCCACTAGGAGATGATTGGGTTTCATATACAGCTCTATCCATATTCCAAAATATATAACAACAGATGCAACCAAGGGTGCTTGGTCACCACAACTTTCCTTTTCACCACAACTTTACTTTACAACTTTTTGCTTACCACAACATCAAGCAATACTTTTCAAAAGGCTTTATTATATTTTTTCAGAACAAGTTCTTTACGTAATGTCTCTCCTAAACCAATTTTACAACTTGAAGCACACATCCTTTTCACCCACAACTTTAATTTGCATACCCCAACACCAAGCAATACTATTCAAAGGGTTTTTTTTATATCTTTTCAGAACAAGATCTCTATGTAATGTCTTCCCTAAACCAATTTTACAAATTGAACTACTCATCTTTTTCACCCACAACATTATTTTACGGCTTTTTGCATACCCCAACATCAAGCAATACTTTTCAAATGCTTTTTTATATTTTTTCAGAACGAGTTTTTTACGTAATGTCACTCCTAAACCAATTTTACAAGTTGAACTACTCACCTTTTTCGCGCCGGCAACTTTACTTTATGACTTTTTGAATACCCCAACATCAAGCAATACTTTTCAAAGGCTTTTTTATATTTTTTCAAAACAAGTTCTTTTTTTAATGTCCATCCTCAACCCATGTTACAAGTTGAAGTACACATCTTTTTCACACGCAACTTTACTTTACGACTTTTTGAATAACTCAACATCAAGCAATACTTTCAAAAGGTTTTTTATATTTTTCAGAACAAGTTCTTTTCTTAATGTCCCTCCTAAACCCATTTTACAAGTTGAAGTACTCATCCTTTTCACCCACAACTTTATTTTACAGCATTTTGAATACCCCAACACCAAGCAATACTTTTCAAAGGACATTTCAGAACAAGTTCCTTTCTTAATGTCCTCCCTACACCAATTTTACATGCTGAAGTACTCAACCTTTTCACCAAAAACTCTATTTTACAGCTTTTTGAATACCCCAACACCAAGCAATACTTTTCTAAAGACATTTCAGAACAAGTTCCTTTCCTAATGTCTCTCCAAACCCATTTAACAAGTTGAACTACCCATCTTTTTCACCCACAACTTTACTTTACTGCATTTTGAATACCCCAACACTAAGCAATACTTTTCAAAGGTATTTCAGAACAAGTTCTTTTCTTAATGTCCCTCCTGAACCAATTTTACAACATGAACTACTCATCCTTTCCATCCACAACTCTACTTTACGACTTTTTGAATACCCCAACATCAAGCAATACTTTACAAAAGGCATTTCAGAACAAGTTCTTTACGTAATTTCCTTCCAAAACCAATTTTACAACTTGAAGTGCTCATCCCTTTCATCCAAAGCTCTATTTTACGACTTTTTGCATACCTCAATACCAAGGAATACTTTTCAAAAGGCATTTCAGAACAAGTTCTTTACGTAATGTCCTTCCTAAATCAATTTTACAAGCTGAAGTACTCATCCTTTACACCCACCACTTTACTTTACGACTTTTTGCACATTCCAACATCAAGCAATACTTTTCAAAATGTTTTTTTTATCTTTTCAGAACAAGTTCTTCACGTAATGTCCCTCCTAAACCAATTTTACAAGTTGAAGTACTCATCCTTTTCGCCACGATTTTACTTTACTAGCTTTTTAAATACCCCAATATCAAGCAGTACTTTTCAAAAGGCTTTTTTTATATCTTTTCTGAACATGTTTTATACGTAATGTCCCTCCTAAACCAATTTTACAAGTTGAACTGCTCATCTTTTTCACCCACAGCTTTGCATTACAACTTTTTGCACACCCCAACATCAAGCAATACTTTTCAAAGGCATTTCACAACAAGTTCTTTTCGTAATGTCCTTCCTAAACCCATTTTAAAAGTTGAAGTACCCATCCATATCACCCACAACTTTACTTTACAGCTTTTTGAATACCAAAACACCAATTAATACTCTTCAAAAGGTATTTCAGAACAAGTCCATTTCTTAATGTCCCTCCTAAACTCATTTTACAACTTGAAGTTTTCATCCGTTTCACCCACAACTTTACTTTACAGCTTTTTGAACACCCCAACATCAAGCAATACTTTACAAAAGGCATTTCAGAGCAAGTTATTTTCTTAATGTCCCTCCTAAACTCATTTTACAAGTTGAACAACTCATTTTTTTCACCCACAACATTACTTTACTGCTTTTATGATGCATCAACACCAAGCAATACTTTTCAAAGAGCATTTCAGAACAAGTTCTTTTCTTAGTGTCCCTCCTAAGCCCATTTTACTACTTGAAGCACTCATCTTTTTCACCCACAACATTACTTTACTGCTTTTAAAAAACCCAACATCAAGCAATACTTTTCAAAGGCCTTTCAGAGTAAGTTGTTTTCTTAATATCCCTCCTAAACCAATTCTATAAGTTGAACTGCTCATCATTTTCACCCGCAACTTTACTTTATGGCTTTTTGAACACCCACACATCAAGTAATACCATTCAAAAGGCATTTCAGAACAAGCTCCTTTCTTAATGTCCCTCCTAAACCAATTTTACAACTTGAAGTACTCATCCTTTTCACCAAAATTTTATTTTACAGCTTTTTGAAAACCTCAACACCAAGTAATCATTTCAAAAGGTATTTCAGAGCAAGTTCTTATCTTAATGTCCCTCCTAAGCCCATTTTACAAGTTGAAGTACCCATCCTTTTCACCCACAACTTTACTTTACAGCTTTCTGAATACCCCAACACCAAGCAATACTTTTCAAATGGCATTTCAGAACAAGTTCTTTTCTTAATGTGGATCCTAAACCCATTTTAAAAGTTGAAGTATCCTTCTTTTTCACACGCAACTTTACTTTACGACTTTTTGAATACCTCAACACCAAGCATTACGTTTTAAAAGGTATTTCAGAACAAGTTCTTTTCTTAATGTCCGTCCTAGTCCCATTTTACAAGTTTAAGTACCCATCTTTTCACCCACAACTTTACTTTACAGCTTTTTTTACTACCCCAACACCAAGCAATATATTTCAAAGGAATTTCAGAACAGGTTCATTTCTTAGTGTCCCTCCTAAACCCATTTTGCATGTTGAAGTACTCAACTTTTTCACCCACAACTCTACTTTACAGCTTTTTGAATACCCCAAAACCAAGCAATACTTTGAAAAGGCATTTTAATATCTTTTCAGAACAAGTTCTTTTCATAATGTATCTCCAAAACCCATTTTACAAGTTGACCTACTCATCCTTTTCACCCACATCTCTACTTTACAGCTTTTTGAATACCCCAAAACCAAGCAATACTTTGAAAAGGCTTTTTTATATCTTTTCAGAACAAGTTCTTTTCTCTATGTCCATTCTATACCAATTTTACAACTTGAAGTACTCATCCTTTTCACCCACAATTTTACTATATGGCTTTTTGAACACCCTGACATCAAGCAATACTTTCAAAAGACTTTTATATATTTTTTCGGACCAACCTCTTTTCTTAATGTCCCTCCTAAACCAATTTTACAACTTGAAGCACTCATTCTTTTCACTCATATTTTTACTTTATGGCTTTTTTAATACCCTAACACCAAGCAATACTTTTCACAACAAAGTGAAGAAAATTTCAAGTTCTCTTCTAGATTTTCTCAAAGAAAAGAAAAAAGTTAGTCCAATTATAATTTTCTCCAAAGAAAATAAAAAATTTCCGACTTTTCTAATAAGTATTCTAAGCTTTGACATGCTAATGTTTCTTAAAAATAGAAATATAACAAAGTAATGCATAAAATATTTTTATTGAAATAACAACATGTAGAATATTAACATAAAAGTATATTACATACATTATAATACACTATTAATATTTTTGAACCACATTGAACTTTTTGAATCTCTTCCATAAAATTAATCATTAGGTTCTCTCTTGATATTAGAGCTACTCACTTCTCTTAGTTCATAACCACTTAAATAATCATTATTCCATTTTGAGTCATATGCAATTTTTACTGGGATGCATACAGGTTCAATACACATTTCATCCTTGCTATTATTTAATTCTTTGATCATATCATCTTTGCTAGTAATAATCTTCACTTATGCTTTATTCTCCATTAATTTATATGGACATTCATTAGTGATATTGGCTGCCAATGCTCTTTTTATTTTGTCTGTTATTTCTTTGTCTATTATCACATTATTTTTACAGAGGTAACAGTTTTGGTATGTTGACAATATATGATTTATAGTGTTGGTGCAGCAGTATGCATGTCGTCTTTTTCCCTTTGCTTTCATTCGAATGCTAGCACCGGAAAGACGACGATAAGATCTATCAACGACCAACATGTTACCAGAACCATTAGCTAGAAGTTGTCGGTCTCTTCATCAACTATTATTTTTATGTTGGCATTCTCTCTGAATAGTTGCTTCTCTGGAAATGATACTTTCATATAACCAAAATTTGTATTACGGAAACTCTTGAGTACTCCAAAGAAATTTAACTCCTGACTTTCATGACAACGTATGCATACATTCCCAATAAGATCTCCACTACTACTTATTTCATAGTTCAAATATATCTCTTTGTCAGCATTCAAGGCAACGATGACTTTATTATTGTCTATTATCACATGATTTTTACAGAGGTAACAGTTCTTGCATGTTGACAATATATGATTTATGGTGTTGGTGCAGAAGTATGCATGTCGTCTTTTTCCCTTTGCTTTCATTCAAATGCTAGCACCGGAAAGACGACGATAAGATCTATCGACGACCAACATGTTACCAGAACAATTAGCTAGAAGTTGTCGGTCTCTTCATCAACTATTATTTTGATGTTGGCATTCTCTCTGAATATTAACTTCTCTGGAAATGATACTTTCATATAACCAAAATTTGTATTACGGAAATTCTTGAGTACTCCAAAGGAATTTAACTCCTCACTGTCATGACAACGTATGCATACATTCCCAATAAGATCTCCCCTACTACTTATTTCATAGTTCAAATATATCTCTTTGTCAGCATTCAAGGCAACAATGACTATCATGCATACAAACTTTCCTTGAATAATTCATTTTCACTTCTTTTTAAAATATGATGTCGGTGTTTATCCGTCCAATGAATGAAAATTACTAATCTAATACAGGCAATAAACTAGATAGTCTCGATAACCCACCATGGACTACCACTGGGAAAGCTGCTTCAGATGTACGACCAACCATAGAGTACGATTACTGCAACCACAAGCATATTTCATGTTGTTATAGATAGCAGAAACTCCGCTCAGACACGTAGTCATAGTGAGAGAGACATGCAGAAAGTTGGGTTAATTTAGGCTCACTTAGAGTTGTGCGCCACTGGTGTGGCTTAGAGTGGCTCACTTAGAGTAGCTCACTTGGTGTTGAGGTATTCAAAAAGTCGTAAAGTAAAGTTGCGTGTGAAAAAGTTGGATACTTCAACTTGTAAAATGGGTTTAGGATCCACATTAAGAAAAGAACTTGTTCTGAAATGCCATTTTAAAAGTATTGCTTGGTGTTGGGGTATTCAAAAAGCTGTTTAAGTAAAGTTGTGGGTGAAAAGGATGGGTACTTTAACTTGTAAAATGGGTTTAGGAGGGACATTAAGAAAAGAACTTGCTCTGAAATACCTTTTGAAAAGTATTACTTGGTGTTGGGGTGTTCAAAATGCTGTAAACTAAAGTTTTGGTGAAAAGGATAAGCACTTAAAGTTGTAAAATGGGTTTAGGAGGGACATTAAGAAAGGAACTTGTTCTGAAACGCCTTTTGAAAAGTATTGCTTGATGTTGGGGTGTTCAAAAAGTCATAAAGTAAAGTTGCGGGTGAAAAGGATGAGCAGTTCAACATATGACATTGGTTTAGGAGGGATATTAAGAAAAGAACTTGCTCTGAAAGACCTTTGAAAAGTATTGCTTGATGTTGTGGTGTTCAAAAGTAGTAAAGTAATGTTTCGGGTGAAAAAGATGAGTACTTCAAGTCGTAAATTGGGTCTAGGAGGGACATTAAGAAAAGAACTTGTTCTGAAATGCCTTTTGAAAAGTATTGCTTGGTGTTGAGGTATCCTAAAAGTTGTAAAGTAAAGTTGTTAGTGAAAAGGAGGAGTAGTTGAACTTGTAAAATGGGTTTAGGAGGGACATTAAGAAAAGAACTTGTTCTGAAATGCTCTTCAAAGAGTATTTCTTGGTGTTGATGTATCATACAAGCACTAAAGTAATGTTGTGGGTGCAAAAGATAAGTAGTTTAACTTGTAAAATAGGTTTAGGAGGGACATTAAGAAAAGAAGTTGCTCTGAAATGCCTTTTGTAAAGTATTACTTGATGTTAGGGGGTTCAAAAAGCTGTAAAGTAAAAGTGGGTGAAACGGATGAGTACTTTAAGTTGTAAAATAAGTTTAGGAGGGACATTAAGAAATGAACTTGTTCTGAAATGTCTTTTGAAAAGTATTACTTGGTGTTGTGGTATTTAAAAAGCTGTAAAGTAAAGTTGTGGGTGATATGGATGGGTATTTCAACTTTTAAAATTGGTTTAGGAAGGACAATACGAAAAGAACTTGTTCTGAAAAGCCTTTGAAAAGTATTGCTTGATTTTGGGGTGTGCAAAAAGTCGTAAAGTGGGTGAAAAAGATGAGTAGTTCAACTTGTAAAATTGGTTTAGGCGGGACATTACGTACAAAACTTGTTCTGAAAAGATATAAAAAAAGCCTTTTGAAAAGTATTGCTTGATGTTGGGGCATGTAAAAAGCTGTGAAGTAAAGTTGTGGTGAAAAGGATGGGTACTTCAACTTGTAAAATTGGTTTAGGAGGGACATTACGTGAAGAACTTAATCTGAAACGATAAAAAAAGCCTTTTGAAAAGTATTGCTTGATGTTGGGGTGTGCAAAAAGTCGTAAAGTAAAGTGGTGGGTGTCAAGGATGAGTACTTCAACTTGTAAAATTGGGTTTTGGAAGGACATTACGTAAAGAACTTGTTCTGAAATGCCTTTTGAAAAGTATTGCTTGGTGTTGAGGTATGCAAAAAGTCGTAAAGTAAAGTTGTGGGTGAAAAGGATGGGTACTTCAAGTTGTAAAATTGGTTTGAGATGGATATTACGTAAAGAACTTGTTCTGAAATGTCTTTTGTAAAGTATTGCTTGATGTTGGGGTTTTCAAAAAGTCGTAAGGTTGTGGATGGAAAGAATGAGTTGTTCAAGTTGTAAAATTGGTTTTGGAGGGACATTAAGAAAAGAACTTGTTCTGAAATACCTTTGAAAAGTATTGCTTGGTGTTGGGGTATTCAAAATGCAGTAAAGTAAAGTTGTGGGTGAAAAAGATGGGTAGTTCAACTTGTAAAAAGGGTTTTGAGAGACATTAAGAAAGAAACTTGTTCTATGCCATCTGAAAAGTATCGCTTGGTGTTAGGGTATTCAAAAAGCTGTAAAGTAGAGTTGTGGGTGAAAAGGTTGAGTACTTCAACATGTAAAATTGGTTTAGGGAGGACATTAAGAAAAGAACTTGTTCTGAAATGTCTTTTGAAAAGTATTGCTTGGTGTTGAGGTATTCAAAATGCCGTAAAGTAAATTTGTGGGTGAAAAGGATGAGTACTTTAACCTGTAAAATGGGTTTAGGAGGGACACTAAGAACGGAACTTGTTCTGAAAAATATAAAAACCTTTTGAAAGTATTGCTGGATGTTGAGGTATTCAAAAAGTCGTAAAGTAAAGTTGCCTTTGAAAAACATGGGTACTTCAACTTGTAATATGGGTTTAGGATGGAGATTAAGAAAAGAACTTGTTCTGAAAAAATATAAAAAAGCCTTTGAAAAGTATTGCTTCATTTTGGGGTATGTAAGTATTGCATGATGTAAAGTATTGCTTGACGACTTTTTTTCAAAAAGTCATAAAGTAAAGTTGCGGGTGAAAAAGATGAGTAGTTCAACTTGTAAAATTGGTTTAGGAGTGACATTATGTAAAGAACTGGTTCTGAAAAAATATAAAAAAGCCTTTGAAAAGTATTGCTTGATGTTGGGGTATGCAAAAAGCCGTAAAGTAATGTTATGGGTGAAAAAGATGAGTAGTCCAACTTTTTAAACTGGTCTAGGGAGGGAATTACATAGAGAACTTGTTCTGAAAAGATATAAAAAAAAGCCCTTTGAATATGCTTGGGATATGAAAAAGGTCATAAAGTAAAGTTGTGGGTGAAAAGGATATGTGCTTCAAGTTGTAAAATTGGTTTAGGAGAGACATTACGTAAAGAACGTTTTCTGAAAAAATATAATAAAGCCTTTTGAAAAGTATTGCATGAGGTTGTGGTATGCAAAAAGTCGTAAAGTAAAGTTGTGGTGAAAAGGATGAGTACTTCAATTTGTAAAATTGATTTAGAAGGGACATTAAGAAATGAACTTGTTCTGAAATGCCTTTTGAAAAGTATTGCTTGATGTTGGGGTATGTAAAAACCAGTAAAGTAAAGTTGTGGCTGAAAAAGATGAGTAGTTCAACTTGTAAAATTAGTTTAGGAAGGACATTACGTAAAAAACTTGTTCTGAAAAATATAAAAAAGCCTTTTGAAAGTATTGCTTGATGTTGGGGTTTGCAAAAAGTCCTAAAGTAAAGTTGTTGGTGAAAAAGATGAGTAGTTCAACTTGTAAAATTGGTTTAGGAGGGACATTACGTAAAGAACTTGTTCTGAAAAGATATAAAAAAACCTTTTGAAAAGTATTGCTAGATGTTGGGGTGTGCAAAAAGTCGTAAAGTAAAGTGGTGGGTGAAAAGGATTAGTACTTCAACTTGTAAAACTGGTTTAGGAAGGACATTACGCAAAGAACTTGTTCTGAAATGCCTTTTGAAAAGTAAAAACAAAAAGTCGTAAAGTAAAGTGGTGGGTGAAAGGATTAGTACTTCAACTTGTAAAATTGGTTTAGGAAGGACATTACGCAAAGAACTTGTTCTAAAATGCCTTCTGAAAAGTATTGCTTGAAGTAGAGGTATTCAAAATGCTGTAAAGTAAAGTTGTGGGTGAAAGGGACGAGTACTTCATGTTGTAAAATTGGTTTGGGAAGGACATTACGTAAAGAGCTTGTTCTGAAATGCCTTTTGTAAAGTATTCCTTGATGATGGGGTGTTCAAAAAGTCGTAATGTAAAGTTAATTGTGAAAAAGATGGGTACTTCAACATGTAAAATTGGTTTAGGGATGATATTAAATAAAGAACTTGTTCTGAAATGCCTTTGAATAGTATTGCTTGATGTTGGGGTATGAAAAAAGTCATAAAGTAAAGTTGCAGGTGAAAAAGATGAGTAGTTCAACTTGTAAAATTGGTTTGGGAGTGACATTACGTAAAGAACTTTCTGTGAAAAAATATAATAAACAATTTGAAAAGTATTGCTTGATGTTTGGGTATGCAAAAAGTGTAAAGTAAAGTTACGGGTGAAAAAGATGAGTAGTTCAACTTGTAAAATTGGTTTGGGAGTGACATTACGTAAAGAACTTGTTCTGAAATGCCTTTTGAAAAGTATTGCTTGATGTCGGGGTGCGCAAAAAGTCACAAACTAAAGTTGTGAGTGAAAAATATGAGTACTTCAAGTTGTAAAATTGGCTTGGGAAGGATATTACGTAAAGAACTTGTTCTGAAATACCTTTTGTAAAATATTGCTTGATGTTGGGGTATGTAAAAAGTCGTAAAGTAAAGTTGTGGATGGAAAGGATGAGATGGAAAGTTGTAAAATTGGTTTAGGAGGTACATTACGTGAAGAACTTGTTCTGAAAAAATATATTCGAGGGGAACAAAAAAGTTGGCGGGAGGGGGCACTTCTCTGTCTCAAATGCACAAATAAAAAGTATTAAAAATGGGGGGGGCAAAAAAGTAGGGGGGCTCTTTGGGGGTCCGGGGGGCATTTGGGGCCTCTGGGGACCTTTTGGGGCCCGGGGGCATTTGGGGGGCCGAGGGACCTTTGGGAGGACCCGGGGGCATTTAGAGAAGGGGGCTGGGGGCCATTGGGCTTTGGGGGGCCCTTTGGGGTTGAGGTAGAGGCCCCTTTGGGGTTGGGGTAGAAGACCCTTTGGGGTTGGGGTAGAGGATCTCACGACATTGTTCAAATAGAACTTTTTTATTATAACGACCACAGAGTTTTACCCTCAAATCATCTTCTAAATCATCTTCTAAAATCATCTTCTAAAATGCCTCAAATGGTTTCGCTTAAATCATCTTCTAAAATATCTAAAATGGTTTCGCCCAAATAATCCCTAAACATAATTTCAGCTTGTTCCTTTTGTTTTGGCATCCCTGCGCTGTCACATTTTAAATTCCTAGGAAACCCTTTCCCGCGTTAATCTCTTTATCTCATAGATGCTCCTAGCTACAATTTTAAGGTTTCGATAGAATATTAATTTATCCCTATGACCTAAAGATCAAAGAAACCGTATTTAAAAATAGAATAACAATTTATCTCTACAATCCCCTATAATTCCTAGGAAACAAGTGATGTCATTTCTAATTCCGGTTATCGGATAATAAAATTCTTCCACCGTCCATGCGCATGTGCCAACTTTGTCCCGGAGACAATACACTTGGAAACAACAAATTAATTCCCCTTTCTTGGATCAATTCCAATAGATTATGCAAATCAATTTCTCGGAAATTTGTTCTCCCTGGAGATTCTATGCCCATATATGGTGCCCCGTTCGGATCAATACATTCTCCCTAGTGTACACCTGGATGAACAACAACAACAAATCAATTGACATTGACCTCATTAGACTAGATCGATAATCCATGAACAAATTCCCCTTTCTTTGATCAATTCAAATCGATGACGCACTCAATTTCTCGGAAACGTGTTTTCCCTGGGGATTCTTTGCCCATATATGGAGTCCTGTTCGGATTGACAGCACAGTTGTTCTTCCTAGGGATTCTATGCCCATATATGGTGTACTCGTGGGAGTTATTATGGTTTCCCTACTAGCATGTCACCCTCTAACCTCACCTTGTGTCTCTGCTCTATGATGTCAAGCGTATCTGACTGGATCTATGCTTAATTAGCACGCTTTTCCTTCAAATATTTACTGTTGCTGACTCTAGAACATTCTTTTTGAAGAAGAGCCATGCGTCCTCACAACTCTTAAATACCAGAAGTGCGTTGAAGCGGTTAAAAACATCAATAACGGATTTGGACCACATCTCCTGCTCACTTAGGGGACAGAGATCAATCTTGACTGGTCTTGGTTCTGGGCTTTGAGCCTTAATCGTATGTTAGTGACGACGTGGTGATGTTCCGTGTTACCAATCTAAGCCACCCTATAGGTGTGGCAGTTGTTAATCGAAAACCTCCATCTATGTGAAACAATGATGCAGTCAATCTTTTTTTTGTAGGGATATCGTTGCTGTACCATGTATGTTTGCGGATGTCATACTTTAAGAAAATGGTATTCGTAATCACAAGATTGTGCATGTTGTAGAGTTGTAGGAGCCTCAGCCAATTTTCATTTAGAAAATCTGGTGCAACTGGTTCTATGACTTGCCATCATTAGTCATGGTTGTCGCTTCCAGTTGCATGAAGGTCACCCAGCAGAATGACAATATTATGTAAGGATATCCTAGCCAGTTCAGTCGTCAAGGCAGAGCAGAAAGTATCTTTTGTTTCAGTGTTAGCTTTGTTTGTACGGTTATAACAAACAAAGACTGTTAATTTTCCTTGCTTGTGACTATGCCGAGTATTGGCAATTCTATCCGAGACTGGAGTGAATAAAAGTAGACACTTTTTTGGAATAGTCATCAAGAACTCGTTCACCACCGTTTCTTCTGATGGTTGTCTGGCCAGATCAGAGCTAGTGGTATCCCTCAACTTTGAAATTACTTTCATTCCTGACTAGGTGGGTCTCTTTAATCCCAGTAATGGAGATGCAGAAACGCTTCAGTTGCATCACCAGAAGCGTATTAGCTCCGGGGATATACAATGCCAATGTATTTGAGGTGGCAGTGCGGAAGCCACCTTGTTCAAGAATATTTAAGTCATTTCTTATTCAAGGGGTTAGCAAGGGGTGTGAAGGGATAAAAGAATATCTTTCATCCGTGGAAATGGCTGAGATATTTAATGCAATGGGTCTCAGGTGGAGGGTTGCTAGCCTAACCGATCCTGCAGGCCTTTAAAATTTATGATAGACAGTTTCAAATTAATACCCTATTCATTCCTTAGATATCTCGTCTATATTCTTTTAACAATCTGAATGCAATTCAACGATTTTGGTTTAGTTCATTAAAAACAGTAGCAGTAGTAGCAATAGTAGTTGAGGTAATAGCATCCATGAAGAATTAGCTTAATATCAATAGTGATAGCATTAGTATTTTTATGCAGATAGTGGCTTTTGGTTAGTTCCAAAGGACATCCCTCTCAACATGCCGTGAAAATTCAAATTTAATACTCTATTCTGCTCCTTAGATGTTGCTGATAATCCCTTTTTGAAACCTGCATGCATCCAGTGAGTCATGATTTACTAAATCATTCTTCTGAACATTATCTAAAAACTTCACTTTGATACTTAGCTTTAGAAGAAGTACTAACAGTAATAGTAGAAGTAGTAGAAATAGCAAAACCAGTAGTAGTATGCACTTTGTAACTTGTGGTAAGTTCAACGTCTCTCTCAACATTCCCTGAAAGTTCCACAATGACAACATTACTAGAAGCGCTATAATAGTCATAGCATGCACATGAGTTCATTTGGCTAGTTCAGTATTCTGCTAATAAAGTTTCACTTTTAGTATTCGTAGCTTTAGTAGTATTAGTAGTATTATGTGCATAGTGCATTTCTCACATTCCACTCAACATACCCTAAAAGAGTCTATTTAATACTCTGAGCCGTTTCTACAACATTTCTCATGCTTCCTTTTACAACCTGCATCACCATGGTGGTTTGATCTAATTCAATATTTCCCACAATATTTCCATAAAATCTCATGTTAGTACCCTTGTCCATAGTTGAAGTAGTAGACTATCAGTAGAGGCGGAAGTTATAATATTCCTATACTGCCTTTTATTTAGTTCTCTTCCCCCCTCAAATTTTCCTAAGTGTCTCAAATTAATAACTTTAATGGTTTTTACGACATTGCTAATACGTCCTTGAGCAGCATGTGTGCACATAATGTTTTCTGATATCGTTCAACATCCCCTAAACATTCCCTGGAAGTTTCATCTCACGATCCTCTTAATACTCCTAGCCTCAGAAGTAGCAGGAGTAGCAGCAGCAGTAGCAGTATCAGAATGCACACAATGCCTTTTGTTCAGTTTATCATCCACCACCAATACGCCCTAGCAGTTCCAACTTCATACCCTAAGCGAATCTAGGGATATTATCGGTACGTCTTTTGACAACTTGCATGACTCTAGTATGTTTGATTTAGTTTATTATCTCCTTAACATTACCTGGAAGCTACATCTTAATATCCTTAGCCTTAGTATTACTAGTAGTCTCAGCAGTAGTAGTATACACATATTGCCCTTCGCTCAGTTGCACATCCCCAGCACCATGCCTTCAAAGAATTAAGTTAAGCCTCAGCTCTTACTGAGGCATTGCTGATGACCCTTTTGACAGTCTATATGTACATAGTTCATTTTGATGTAGTTCAAATTCTCCCTAAGCATTCCCTGAAATAATTACCTATTTCCCCTTAGTTTTTGTAGCAGTCGCAGTAGAAGCAGCAGTAGAAATGGTAGATGTAGTAATGGTTGTCGTAGAAGAGTGCAATTCCTGTCTTTTGGTCAATTAAACAACCGCTTTATCATACCCTGAAATTTCCAACTCAATATCCTAAGCCAATCCATAGATGTGTCCTTTTAACAACCTGCATGCGCATACTATGTTTAGTTCATCACCCCCTGCAATATCAGAGGCAACGCTATAGCGTTGCCTAGAGTAAAGGTCATACGGCTCGAATGTTTTATTATTACAAACACTCATTTTTTTCCCAGAGGCACTTCAAATGGAAGGGGTCATCGTAAAACTTCAAAGGCGGTTTATTCGAATGGAAATTGAGAGTTGTGGTGCAGTTTTTAAGGGTCAGAAGTGATTGGACCGTAATTACCCCTCCTCGCCCCCCCATGCCAATCATTCCTCCAAACACATGCAAGTCAACCTGGTACACATAGTAATTTTATTTCATTTTTTTAAATGATGACTCAATTAATTAAAATACAATAGGATCAAAATACGCCTTGTTTAGGAAAAACAAATAACCTGGTAGTCTGTAGAAGGCTTAGAGATGTCCCAACCCCCTAAGTGAAAGTTTAGAGGTTGCACTATTGCAAAATCACCAATAAATTCATGAGAACAAAAAAACCTTCCCTTTAAATGGTGCGCCACTTTAGGTGAACCTAGATCAACCCAACTTTTTGGATATCTCTCTCACTGTGACTCTGTTTGTGTGTCGTGTCTGTGCATGTCTCGTCTCTATGTGTGTGTCATCTCTGTGGGTGTGTCGTCTCTGTTTTTATGTCTTCTCTGTATGTTTGTCGTCTTTGTGCGTGTGTCGTCTCTTTGTGTGTTTCGTATCTGTGTGTCCACCAAACCAGATTATACCCACCAAACCAGACTATACCCACCAAACCAGATTATACCCACCAGAAACCTGTCTGGTCGGCCTTGGTAGGTCAATAATCCAAATAGCACAGGAAAGAACGTGCCGTACGCAAATAGTATAGAAATTGCTATGGCTGCACGCAAATTCCATATGTACTATCTACTTATGACCATAAATTAGATACAAAAAACCCTGAAAAAACAACAAAATATCAAGTATTTGGGATCTCAGGCAAAAAATAGGTACACAAATATTTGTTGATGGGAGCTTGAAAACTCTACATTAGGGATCTCTAATACGCTGGATCTGCTGTTGTGATTTTCATTAAAAGTCATAAAATTTTAAGGGGTGTTTCCAAGCTTCTCGAAACTCAGTCAAATTTTCTCAGGATTGTACATTATAACAGATAATACTAAACTTAATGAATCTTTTATATTTGAAAATAGTATAATAAGCTGATTATTATGATGTATCTATTAATACCAAAATTAAAAGTGTTCGAAATCAAAACTATTGATAGCATTTTTTCTGTAATAGCTTGGAGGCCGAAAGATGAAAGCATGCTTTTCAATTTTTACGCTCTTCTGGAAAATTCATGTTGTTCAAACACTCTGATTCTTGAATTACCTCAATCGAAGCGTCTTCAATGCATTATGACCACAAAAATAGAATTGATGATTTTTTCTGTTCGTAATTATTCATCCAATAGCCCAAAGAGGCGGTTTAGCTATTTTAATTTCAGCTAAAGAGTATGGGCAACAAAGAAAAATCCAAAATGTCATCAATCATTTGACAAGCCAAAGTAACAGCAAGGCAAATTAGGTTAATTAGTGTAATTGGCAAGGCTAATGTAGTAATGATTGCCACAGTACGTCTACATTCGGTGAATGTTAGAAAACTGGGAGAAATGTAGCCAATCTACATTAGTTACTTATATTAGCTAAATTAGCTAATGTATAATGCAACTACTAACATCTCACTGCAGCACCAAACCGCCTGAAACCAACACAGGTACGCGTGCTCCTCCTCCATCCAAATCTATTCAAAGCCTCGGGCTTTATACCCTCCTAAGAAGTTCCCATTTCCCTTAAATCTTTCTTTATAACTTTCCCCGCCACAAATGCCCCGCTTTCCTTTTGGCCCTTAACGGCTGGTCAAAAGGACAATATTCAGCAATCTGTCATCCTTTATATGCAGAGCGTGTCCAATTCATCCCAACCTTTCTCTCAATATAGCCCTAGAAAGTGGGATAGAACCACATTTTTCGTACAGCCTACTGTTTGAAATAAGCTCAGTCATCCCGGAACCTAAAATAATCCATAATTAGACTGCTGCCAGTTTTCTCCAGTTTCTATCTCCAGATCTATCTGCCAGTTTTCCCTCGTTTAAAATTTCAATTAATGAGAAGCAGTGACACAATTTAGTAAAAAAGTGAGAATGGTAGTGAAAACTGAAAAATAAGCCATATAGTGCCATAAGGGTTAAGATATACTAAAGAAAATCGGCCCTTTTCTGTTAAGCTTGAATTAACGCTTGGTTAAAAAGAAACTTTAAAAAAATGTCAAATTTTTTTTCCATGGATTTTACTGACGTGTTACTCGACAGTAAAACATTCCAGGGGGGGGGTCAAACCCCTTTCCTGGATATGGCAGTGGATTATTAATATATGTTCGCTTTTGATAATATTCTATTGAAGCCAAGGTCAAAATCAAAATTTACTTTTTCAACAGCATATGAAGGGGGTAGGACATTTTTCTGTCTAGCGACGGAAGCCACAGCATTGAAATGAATATATCTACATTTTTTAATATAGGGCAATATCAGATTAAAAGAGAATCTAGCTTTATTTTTCTGACTGTGACAATCCTGATTACATTTGTCTTACAACCTCTTAAATAAGACGCCAACTTGCGAGCACGTAGTTCTAGCAATGCAAAAGATGAATCAAATTAAGTGTGATTTATTCATTAATTCTAATTTTTGACAAGGTAGTTAATCATTTTTGAAAATATATAGAATTTTTGCTCATTTTAATACACACATTGGAAAATAAAATCGAACTTGAAATTTAATTTTTATCAGATTTGACGAGAGTTGAACCAAGTAAGGACCAAAATCCAAAAATAAATTCATTTGTTGATAGTAGAAATTAAACGTGATTGTTTGAAAAGGTTAGGTTAGGTATATACATAGAAAAAGGCAGTAGAAAGGGGGATGCTACTCCCACGAGTCACCCCTGCTGCCATCTACAATTTAGTCTAACTCTGTCAGTACACCAAATAAGGGCAAAGAGTCCCAAGGGAGAACACGTGGTTAATCAAAGTGGGTCAATGACCTAAATTTCCAAAGGTCGATTTATTTGCTGTTGCTTTTGTTTTGGCCATGTGCATGCTCGAGGCGAATGTTATGCCATCCAGAAATCCTGGAAACAGTTAGATCACGTGTTTCCTTCTCAGCCAATTAGCGAGTCGGATACATATCCTTTCTCAGCCAATCAGAGGCTCGCTTACATATGATTTTCCCCGTTACATAACAATTCACCCAGATTTCGTATATAACGGGTATGCAATGTGATTAAATTATCAGAAAGTATTTTGACACAGTTCAAACAACTAAAATGGATAGTATTGATGAGTTAGAAGCCTTGGCAACTTCAATTTACCATGTAAGTTCTGATTTAATACATTTTCACTTTTTATTTTCAAAATAAAATTATTTTCCTTGGTCACCCTTCAGTATATTCAGATAAATCCCCTCCCACTCTACTACAAACATCACTATACATATACTCGATAGAAAACGTAAAATATGTTCTTTTTTTGCCCTCAAAACCTAACCCATCCACCATTGTTTTTTACAACCAAAATTCTCGCAAATAAAAATAATTATCTTTTCGATAAATTTAGCTTTTCTCTATTGTGATTTAAAGCGTACACTGACTTCTGCCAATTCTTAATGCAATATGCCACTGTGGTTTGACACAAGGCTCCAGCGCGAGGCCTATAATTAGCTCTGACCCTTTTTTAAAGCACTTCCTGTTTGTTAGCGTTAGCAGTTTAGTCTCAAAGGTTTCACAGATTCAAAAGGATGCGACTAGTATATTTCGTGAAATTTTTTACGTTGTCCTTTACTGAAATGAGATAAATGCTTTTCTAGACAAAATTATGGTTAGTGGGGGGATGGGGGTACTAATTTTCCTTCTGTAAAAAAAGGGAGAATTATCCCTTATTTGAACTTTTATCTAGCCCCCATTCATATAAGGATTAATTTCTGTTCGTTTTAAATTTTAATGGGTGCAACTGAACCCCCTTGTAACTGAACCCGTATATAACCGAAACCCTCCGTGCAACTGTACCCCCTTTAACTGAACCCTCGTGCAACTCACCCCTCTATGCAACCCACCCCCCACAAAACACATTTAATCCAATTCTTTTTAAAATTAAAAAAATTTTAAAAAGTTAAATAAGTAATAAAAATAAAACAAAGGCGATGTAAATAAATTTAAATTAACAAATTAAAAAAATAGTTAAATTTAAATTAATATATTGAATACTTTCTAGCAATGTCCCTTGTAAGCGTCTACGCAAATATCTTTTCGCAAAAAAATTCGCAAATCTCGTAAACTAAAGAAGTAATTACCCTTTTCATAAACATTAGTCCTTCTATTAATGAACCCATGAAGCGAAACCAGTCTTATAGCATCACAATTATATCGAGTTTTTTTTTAATTAAGTACATTGTAGTATGACAAGTTTTTTTTTTTTTTAGAAAACTGACTAATCAAGTTATTATATTGGACAAACCGCCAAACTTTCTCTAATCGAATCGATGTCATAATAAAAAAAAAAAATGTATATTCAATGAAAGAGTGTGATGACCTGTTTACCTACTAGAAGAACCTGTTTGGTAAATAGTCTGCTAGAAGTATAAGGTTCTAGTCTACTTGGGTGTGCGAGAGGTGTTAGTTATCCTCCAATCACTTTCGACTATTAAAAGGGCACAAACCCTTCTAATTTCCAATCGAATGAACTGCAAAGCTTTTAATAAAAACCTTATATGCCCCCGGGGCATAACATACAACCTTTACTAATAGGGCTGTATAGGGGGATTATCATCCTCAAATATATAATTTCCAGACCATTCAACTGCTCTGAACAAATTAGCTGTCTCAAAATTTTGATTGGATGTGTGTGGGGATAACTTGTACGTGGAAGGGGCGTATTTTGTCTTCCAATCACTTTCGACTATTAAAAAGGGCACTAGCCGTTACAATTTCCAATCGAATGAGCCCATTCTGAAGTTTTTACGACAACGCTTTCTATGAAAACCTTATATGCCCCCAATGCATAACTTACAACCCTTGCCCTGAGGGCCAGGGGGGGTGTTATCCTCAAAGACGTAAGTTCCACCTTTCAGCTAAGTTGAATAAAATTGCTATCACAGAATTTTGAGTGAATGTGTCTGGGAAAATAGTGGGCGCAAGAGGGGCTTTAGCTGCTTTCCAATCACTGTCAGTTATTTAAAAGGGCATTAGCCCTTTCAATTTTCCATTGAATGAGCCATTTTGAAGTTTCTGTGACGACGGTTTCAATAAAAACCATTTTCCACAAAATAAGTTTTTTAAAGAAAACTAAAGAACTCCATTAAACCAAAATTGAGCAAAAGTAAAATCAAATAGTCTACCAAGTGAACTACAGCAAATCAGCATTGATAAATAATGGAAACCCAAAACGAATAGAAATTACTATAAATAACCAAGTTAAACTCAAAACGAGCAGAAAATAACATGAGTAGGGCTCGAAACCCCCTATGCCTTCCCAAGGCAAGAACATAATTTGCACTTTACTGTAAAAATATAAATGTTTTTACTTTTATAACTTTAATAAATCAAATAATATTCATATTTTGATTACTAAATATCAGTATTATGTATATTTAACTGACAATTCACATTCATTTGTATTGTTTTAAGTAATGTGCAAATTCTGTTATGGAGTGAAGCACGCAAAAGAGCGCTAAAAAAATCAAGTAAATTGTAAAATAGAAGTGCCTACTCATTGGATAACAAAAACTGGAAAAAATTATTCAGAGTATTAGAAGTTTGACCATTACAAGAAGAAGCTTCACTTTGTCTGTCCAAGTGCGTATTTGTGAGCTCAAATGAGTGCAAAAAGTGCAAAACTGATGGAATGTTTTGCGACACTTTGAAGAAAGCGAAAATATAGTATGAAATTGGATGAACCCAATGGAGATCAGTATAAAGTAGAGCGATCGCTCTACAACGTCTTATAAAGCACCTGAAAGCGCTAAACAAGCGCAGGTTTACCAGCGTCAATACACAAGTACCAAAATTTCTGTTTTCCGAACAAACTGAAATTTCAAAACGTGAAGGAACAATTAACCAGACAAGATCAAGAAATGGTCTTGAAATTTCAGAAGAGGTTCTAGACAAACACTAAAAACCTTGTAAATCATAGACAGCGCAATCATGCTGCCTAAGTAAAGAACGACGTTGGCGCAATGTATTAAAGTTTTTTCTTTAGACCATGGCACTTCGTATCGAAGAATTTGTCGTAGAACCTTCAAAAGGGGATCATTCGACTGAAAATTGGACCGAATTGTGCCTTTTTTATTAGTCGAAAGTGATTGGAAGGTAACTAACACCCCTTCAATGCCCTAAATTTCCTAAAACAAAGCCAATTTAAATTTTGAGATAGACATTCTGTTCAGCGTAGTTGATTTCCAGATAAAAAATCTATTTTGACGAGGATACTCCTCAGAAACCCTCAGGGCAAGGGCTGTAAGTCATACCCTGGGGGCTTATGAGATTTGGGCTGTAAGTGTAAGTTGGGCATATGGGTTATAAGTTATGCCCTGAGGGATATAAGATTTCTATAGATTGTGATGTTGTAGAAACTTTAAAAAGGGCTCATTTGATTGGAAATTAGAAGGATTTGTGCCCTTTTAAATAGTCAAAAGTGATTTGAGGATAACTAGCAACCTTCTCACACACACCATTTCCCCAAACACATCCAATCAAAATTTTAAACAGCTATTTTTTTCGACATACTTAAAATGTCCGGAAATTATTTTTTTGAGGATGACACTTCCCCCAGAGCTTTCAGGGCAGGGGTCGTAAGTTTTGGCCCTGGGGGCATATAAGGTTTTTTTTATAGAAAGTGTTATCGTAAAAAGGAATGCAAAAAAATGCAAAAAGGAATCGGTCGGTTAGAAATTGAAACGGCTAATGCCCTTTTTAATAGTCGAAAATTGATTGGAGGGCAAGTAACCCCCCTCTCACGCTCACCATTTCCCCAAACACATCTAATTAAAATTTTTAGATAACTGTTTTTTTCAACGTAGTTGAAAGGTCTGAAAATATGTATATGAGGATTACAATCCCCTCACAGTCCTCAGGGCAAGGAATGTAAGTTATGCCCTGGGGCATATAAGCTTTTCATAGCAAGCGTTGTTGTAAAAACTTCAAAAAGGGTTCATTCGATTGGAAAAGTGAAATGCTAGTGTCCTTTTTAATAGTTGGAAGTGATTGGAGGGCAACTAGCCCCCCTCTCTCGCAAAAATCAAGGATTTCCAAAGTCAGGACTTTGAACCATTCTAGCCTTTGAATTGTTAAGTTCATCTGTCTAGCATTTCATGAATAAGTCTCCTTGGGTTTAGAATCTTGCCTATCAAATTTCAAACGAATGATCATCACTATCGAACGAATGATCTATCACTTCCAATTTTTCTGTCACTTCCCTGGTAAAGTGAATCACTTAGACCCATTGGATTGGGAAACGAATTTGCGCAGGCTAGTTGAATATAAGAAATTAAGGTCAAATTATAATGGGGTTATAAGAGTTAAAAAGAGAGAGAGGGGCAGATGAAAATTAATAAGGAAATTAAGAAAGCTTATAGTGTGAATAACCCTAGAAAGTTTTGGTCGGTAGTTAAATGCTCGATCCAGGCCCAAGAATAAGAGATGTCCCAGCAGTTGAGACGTGGCCAGATTATTTTAAAAATAGAGAGTCAGAATCAGTCAGGGCGAATGAGTCGAATGGTTTAGAGGATAAAGAGTTAGGTCTAGGGACGGTAACATATCCTTTAAGACAGAATGATTACGATTTAATTAGGCCTCTCAACAAGAAATTGGGGATCAGTTGAAAAAGATGAATGATAATTCGTGTCCAGGATCAGATGGTGTATCTTCAAAGGCCCTGAGGTTAGAAAGGACAACTTTAATGCCATGTTGGCCGCAATTTTCTCGTTTGTAGTAGAGAAAGCTTGTTAGCCTCGCTCATGGGACATTACTGTAGCAGTGCCTCTTTTTAAGAAAGGTAAAAGGAAGTTACACGAAAACTTTAGGTCTGTCTTTATGGAAAATGTGGTACGTAGATTGTTTTGTAAGGTTCTGAAATTTAGGCTAAGAGATTGGTAAAATAAGGAGGAACTACTTAGCCCGATGCAAGCGGGATTCAGATCGACATTCAGCACTGTTGACCATATTTTTAATTTGGATGTACTGAGAAAGAAATATGCTAGAGGAAAAAATGATCAGCTATTTTTAGCCTTTTTAGACCTGAAAAGTGCTTTTGATTCGGTAAATAAGAGGTTGTTAATTGAAAGTTTGTTAGAAATAGGCTTGTCGTCTTGTTTTTTAGCAATAATAGCAGATATGTATTCTACATAGAATTGGAGCGGGGACAGGGATGTTGGAAAACTGCTGGTTCACTTTGGTTCTATCGTATGCGGGGTAATATACCTACCATTCTACATAGAATTGGAGTGGGGATGGGGATGTTGGAGAGATGCTGGTCCATTTTGGTTCTATCGGATGCGGGGCAAGATGCCTACCATTCTACATAGAATTGGAGTGGGGATGGAGGTAATGGAGGGACACTGGTCCACTTTGGTATTATAATCACTCAGATTAAAAATCCTTGCGTTATTACTGTTCAAAATAGATAAAATACACCAACCTTCTACTAAAAGTTTGCAGCAAGAAGCAAAAAGACATTGCAATGGCCAGAAGCCAACTTTGTGCCTCAACATTGAATTTCCATGTTCAAACAAGGTACTACCAATTCCATTTGAAATGGGGTGGACATATCTATACTGACAAAGATACTTCCCCCAGGGGGTTTTAAATCCCTGGCTATTTTCGGTTGAGCAGGCTTCAAAGTCTTAAAAATCAAGGATTTCCAAAGTCAGGACTTCGAACCATTCTAGCCTTTGGATTGTCAAGTTCACCTGTCTAGCATTTCATGGAAAAGTCTCCTTGGGTTTAGAATCTTGCCTATCAAATTTCAAACGAATGATCTATCACTTCCAATTTTTCTGTCACTTTCCTGGTAAAGTGAATCACTGATTACTCCAATCAGCTGCCAATCCCAGGAAAATCATTCACCTATTTTTTAGGTCCAGGCGCAAATGAAAATAGTTCTCATGGCTTCGACAGCCCTTCTATCATCTGTAGTATTTTTTGCGAGTTTTAAGTCTAATTTAGTCAGTCATTTTAACTAAAGGTTGTTATAGGATTCCTTTACTTTTCATCGTTATATCTGGTGTCTTTAAATTTGTTGCTGACATTCATTCAAATATCTGTTGATTAGGTAATTTTTGCTAGCTTTGAGCTGGACTATTTATAAGACTTTATATGTACTTTATTCTCCACTTTTTCTTTAATTTGACTCTTTACTTATCTTTTAAAGCGTTTTCATAAAGTAAATGCAAATTCCTATCTCTGGGGTGTTTATGCTATGAAATTCTTATAATATGAATAGTTCACTGCTTCTTCTGATGTCTGAGTTTAACCGTATCTTTGGGGGTAGTGGACTATATCTAAATATGGTAAGAAAAAATTATCAAAGATAAAAAAACAACTAAATTTCTCCTACAGTTCATGGTTACACACTATTAGTAAGGAGCGACTCTGAGCAGCAGTAACCGAAATTCTGAAAAAAAATTGTAATAAAAATTAACACATCAAAAGAATAAGCCTTTAATTTTGAACCCAAACATATAAAATTGATTATCTTAATGTTGTCCATCAAAAGTTACAAGTCTGAAAAAACTTGCCTGATTTTCATAGAATAAAGGAACCCCCCTCCCACCCAAAAAGGCAAGTAACGTCAATGAAATATCCAATATTAGATTCAGTATATAAGAGAATCCAACTGTAGAGGTTTGAATGTCCAACGTAAAAAAAAGGAGAATGCATTTTGTCGCAAAAAAAACATCATTGGTGAAAGTTAGTTAATTTGTTGTTTTTTTTTGTTTGTTTTATTTACAGGAGGGAATCGTATGAAACCAATGGTCCTAAAAAATTGGGAGAGAGCAAATTTGAACGGAAATTAAAAATTCCAGTGATCTTTCTAAGTTACCAAAAAGATTGTGTCACCAGGGAAGTGGTCTTCGTTCCATTTTCGTGGAACACCAAAAACCCTAATCCCTAATCTGATATCCAATCCCTTTTAATTTTTGGGGAAATTTTTGACCTACGTCTTTATTATTGGTGCATAATATGAGGGGTAATAGTGACCCTAAAATCAGGAAAAATTCATTTTTCTACGAAGCGTTAAATAATAAATTTACATGTCGACCACCACAGATTTAGAAAAGGCGAGGCGGAGTGTCACGAGCCTCGCCAGGAAATTTCGTGGGGGGGGGGTTGATTTCTCATTCCCTATCTATAGAAAAGATGAGGATTTTTCGATGAGGAATGTAGGCAGAAAAGGGAAGAGCTAATTGGGGTTTTCAGGCTACTTAAAGCAATAGACCCATTGAATCGGGAAACGAATTTGCGCAGGCTATCTGAATATAGGAAATTTAGGTCAAATTATAATAGGGTTAACAGAGTTAAAAAGAGAGACGGGCAGATGAAAATTAATGCGAAAATTAAGAGAGCTTATAGTGTGATTAACCTTAAAGAGTTTTGGTCGGTAGTTAAATACTCGATCCAGGGCCCGAGAATAAGAGATGTCCCAGCAGTTAAGATGTGGCCAGATTATTTTGAAAATAGGGAGTCAGAATATGTCAGGGCGAATGAGTCGAATGGTTCAGAGGATAGAGAGTTAGGTCTAGGGACGGTAACATATCCTTAAAGACAGAATGATTACGATTTAATTAGGCCTGTATCTCAACAAGAAATGGGGGATCAGTTGAAAAAGATTAATAGAAATCCGTGTCCAGGAACAGATGGTATATCTTCAAAGGCCCAGGGGTTAGAAAGGCCAGCTTTAATATCAATGTTGGCCGCATTTTTCTCGTTTGTAGTGGAGAAAGCTTGTTGGTCTCGCTCATGGGATATTTCTGGAGCAGTGCCTCTTTTTAAGAAAGGTAATAGGAAGTTACACGAAAACTTTAGGTCTATCTTTTTAGGAAATGTGGTACGTAAATTGTTTTGTAAGGTTCTGGAATTTAGGCTAAGAGATTTGTAAAATAATGAGGAACTACTTAGCCCGATACAAGCGGGATTCAGATCGACATTCAGCACTGTTGACCATATTTTTACTTTGGTTGTATTGAGAAGGAAATATGCTAGAGGAAAAAATGGTCAGCTATTTGTAGCCTTTTTAGACCTGAAAAGTGCTTTTGATTCGGTAAATAGGAGGTTGTTAATTGAAAGTTTGTTAGAAATAGGCTTGTCGTCTTGTTTTGTAGCAATAATAGCAGATATGTATCGGAGGGTGAAATTTGTTGTGAAGGTTATGGGAAATTTTCTAGGTTGGTTACGTCTCATGTTGGTGTGAAACCAGGATGTACTTTGTTTCCTTGTTTGTAATGATTTAGATAGTTCTATGAAAGTAATGGAGCCCCTTATGTATCTTTGGATTAATTTCGGCTATCATGCATGTTATTCGAGGATGACATAGCTCTATTGGCGGATAGTAGAGATTAACTTCAGAAGTAATTAGAGATAACAAAAATTTTATTTAGAAAAGAAGGATTTAGGGTTGAACGCTAAGAAGTCAGTAGTATTAGTATTTAGAAGTAAAGGAGATGTTGATTCAGAGGTTCATTATAATTTTGGAGAAAAGGTGTTAGAGGTTAAAGAAGAATTTGTTAATTTGGGTGTTAAGTTTAGTGCATGAAGAGGGATGTCTAGGCATATAGGATCCAGAAAAGTGTTTTCCAGACAAAAGTAGCTTCTAGCCTACATTGGGGTTCTGAGGTTTGGGGTTTTTCTAAAGCAGCTAAGCTAGAAGTAGTTCAGCTAAGATATTTTATGAGAATTTTAGGCTTGAAAGATTCATTTAGTTTAGTGGTACTGAAAGGATACTTGGGGCTTTTCACTTTAAGGAGTGTTAGATTGGTTAGAATGGTAAAATTCTGGGATAAGATAATTAGGCTACCCAAAGTTCGACTTCGTAAGTCAGCTTATTTGGAGAGCTTGAAGGACGGTAGACATAACTCATGGCCAAATCAGGTCAAGAAAATACTGGGCCTTCGTGGCCTTTCGGAGATTTGGAATGAAAAGGAAAAGACCCTATGGGTGAAACCGTGTAAGTATGGCAGGAAGTCCAGGGAACCCTAAATGACCAAGAAATCCAAGAGCGGCAAGCTCACAAGGACCAATCTATGTCTTTAAGGTTTTACTCCCAAGTCAAAGACTGTTGGGGGGATGGTTTATTTTAAATTTGGGCTGAGTAAGGAGCATTTCAAGAATTTGGTGTTGGTAAGAGGGGATAGTTTGGATCTGGTGAGAGAAAGAAATTTTTGGGAAAGTTTAGGCTGGCGGCTGGCCCTTATTTTTGCCCAATGTGTGGATGTGTAAATAAGAACTTATTTAGTTTTTTATCCGAGTGTGAAGAGCTGTCTGAGTTGCGGAATGAATGTTTTGGACGAGTGTTTGGGAGTGAATGCTAGTTGATTGAGCGGATGGGTGAGAGAAAGATATGTGCTATTCAACAGTTGTGTAAGTTTTCTTCGTTAATGGATTAAACATAAGGAATCATTTTTGAGGGGATAGCTTGTTACGGTTTTTAGGATTTGAATTTTACTATGATTAGTGTTTATTAGTTAAAATGTTGAACCTTAGTGTGTTTCTTTTTTGTCGTTTTGTTGTTCTTTTTTTTAATTATTATCTAAAGTTGTATTTTGTTCCTGAGCTTTGTTTGTAGACTGTATTATGTGTTGCGGCCAAAGATGGCCCAAAGACTTTTTGCAATAAATCTTATCTTATCTTATATATACATATATACAATATTCAAATCTATTTAAGCATATGTATACAATGTATTTGAATATCAGAGAACCCGCTGTACAGTTTTACAGCCCAGTTGCATTTTTTCGCATTTTTTTTGCATTTTTTTTGCATTTTTTCGAGAAGCCAGATCAGGGATTTGTGTTTATTTGGTTTTGATTTTGTGTCTTTCCCCAAGAGCGACCGCATCACGCCATTAGTCCTAGATATCGGGAGACGGCTCATTCCATTGGAAATCAGAGATTCTGGTGCTTATTTGATTAACCAAAAAGATTACGCCATAACAAAGTGGCGTTCTCGCATATTATAGCACCAACCTAAAATTTTGACCAAAAGATAGCCAAGTTGTTATCTAATGAAAATTCTAAAATAGCCAGTCAATCTAACATTACTGAAAAACTTTATACTAAGCTTCCCATTTTCATAGGCCGTAAAGGCATGCGGTGGTGCATTCGTCCCTCAAGAATCACATATAGTCACCATTTATACAAAATAAACGGTTAATATAGACATTTATTTTAAAGGTTTATTTAACAAAGTTGATTCAGATTATCTTTGATTAAAATATGTGTAATGAGGTACAATTTTGAAAAAGGGTGGTTATGCAGGGGGGAGGCTGATGTTTCAAAAAACTTATTTTGCACCTACATTTCCTAATATGGCTGTCCCTCTCATATACAAAATAATTTTTGTTCGTTTTAAGTTTTAATTTTGCTCCTTACTTTCAGTTGAAAAACAAGTTTTGTTTACATATAAAAAAAAGTTCACCTTTATTTCAAACAACAAGGATTTTTGCCAAACATACCAATAACATGAATCAATTACGTACATGATTAATTTGTATTGAATCAAAATATATTATGTCCAAGACCTGGAGTAAAAGAAAATCAGACCAAACCCAGAATAAAAAAAAAAAAAATCATTTTTTCCCAGAATAAAACTGGTATGCGTAAACATGTCTTTATACATTTTCCTTAGCCTAAAAATATGCTGCGGAAGGAGCAGAGGTAGGAACATGAAAACGCTTTCTAAGTTGATAATTCAGGATCTGAATTCATTCCCGGAAGCTTCATTTAATGCTCCTAGATCAAAAATTTTTTAAGATCTCAAAAGTTCCTAACGATATAAATTCCAATATTATCCAGGGGCGGGGGGAGGGGCGTGTGGCAGGGAGACAAGCTAAGATCCATAGGCACTTTTAAAGTATCCAACTACCCCACTGCCCATAGTCATAATGCAGTCCCTCGTGATTTAGCAATACTTTAGGGGATCAAATCTTATCCTATGTGATGTTTCTTTTCCAGCAGTTTAACACAAATTTTGTTCACTATCTGATGAGACGTTTCTTGAACTTAAAGTCTCTATGTTGCAGCCCAAGCATCACTATTAGGGAATTGAGAATTTAAACAAGCATGCTTAACATGAAAATCTTTATCTTGTCTAAGATAAGAATCACAGGATCTCTTGTGGCTCTTTCGACCACTTTTTTGATCTTCTGATATTTCTTGAGCCAAAGCTTGAGGTTTTCCACCTGAGCCAAATGCGCTGGGTGAACTGTGCACAAGTCTTCTCACGGAATATAAGGCAGAGAAGTAACGATAGCCTTGGTATGGTCAGGACTTATTCCTAGCTTAACTAGGTCCTCAATAGCTTCGTCAAAGTTGTTTGGTAGATTGTATTTTGGAAGAGATCCCAGTAGAGGATACACCCAAGATCCAACATATTCCAACTCCATTGCTCGAATGAATTGCTGGGGCACATTAAAAAATCAAAACTATTTAGTCTGGGTCTGAAACTAGATTATTATCTGCACAGAAAAAGAGAACGAAAGCTCAATACCAGGCATAGTTTATCAGAGACTGTATAACTAACATTATCAAAATTTACTAGGCCATTTATATAATAAAAATAAAATTATAAATAATGAATATGAACTTTAATTAAGACAGTGAAAAAATAAATCAAACAACTGGCGATAATGAACTGTAAATAAGGAGCAACTCGGCCCAAAATTAACCGAAATCTTAAAAGACGAAATCTTGATATCAATACACTCATCTAAGAATTTCGCTTTTTATGCTGATTCCAAATGTATAAAGTTTATTAAGTTTGATGTTACCCATCAAAAGCTCGGAGCCCGAGAAAATTTGTCTCATTTCCGAAAAGGGGGAACCCCTCCCTCCCCCCCCCAAAAAAAAAATTAAGTGAACTTAATGAAAATCAGACCATCAAATTCAGCATATCAGTTAACCCTACTACAAAGGTTTCAAGCTCCTATACACAAAAATCTGGAATTTAAATTTTTGGCAGAAGAAAGATCACGGATCCGTGTTTATTTGTATATTTGTTGTTTTTTTCCAGGGATGATCGTAACGAACCAATGATCAGAGAAGACCCGGAGAGAGCTCATTTGAAAGGAAATTAAAAGGTATATGCCCTTTATAAGTGACTAAAAGGATTGGAGGGCAACTAGCCCCCTCCCACGCCCAGGTCTTTCTAAAAACATTCAATCCAAATTGAATGTCAAATCCCCTTTTGCTCCAAACTCACAATTTTCCAAAATTCTACTTTAGAAGTTTTTTTAAATATTTGTAAAGGGCTAAGACATAGAGCGCTACAAATATCAGAATCGAATTTAGAGGACCATTTATGTTATGGGAAAATGTTTTTGAAATCCCCCTTCCCCCCAAACTCAAAATTTTACTTTGGAAGCTTTTTTAATTATTTCTAAAGCGCTAAGACATTGACCGTTACAAACATCAGAATCTACTTTAGACGACAAATTATGTTATGGGAAGATGGTCTTGAAATCCTCCTTCCCCCCAAACTCAAAATTTTCCAAAATTCTACTTTAGAAGCTTTTTAGATATTTCTAAAGCACTAATAGATAGAGCGCTACAAATATCAGAACCGACTTCACAGGACAAATTATATTATGGAAAGATGTTTTTGAAATCCCCCTCCCCCCAAACTTGAATATTTCCAAAATTTTACTTTAGAAACTTTTTTAAATATTTCTAAAGCGCTAAGACATAAAGCGCTACAATTACCAGAATCCACTTTAGAGGCCAATTTATGTTATGGGACGATGTTTTCGAAATCCCCCTTCGCCCAAAACTAATATTTTTTTAAAATTCTACCCTTCTTTATTGGGGGGGGGGGGGTTCTACGGGGGGTAAAGTATTTGGACAGCTTGAAGTCGGAAAATAATTATTTCTAGGTAATAGGGCCACTAAAAAATTACAGAAGAATAGCGAGGTATCTGGAAATGTTCTTAACTAAAAAAAAAACAAAAAAAAACATGCTTGTATAAAGTAAATGTAATCTTTCATTTAAGTTTTTTTTTGAACAAACATCAGTGCCGACCCGAAGCATTACGGTTTCTGCCAAATTTATATTTATGCAACCTGGGACTAAACAAGCCAAATTGTTGGGTCAACCATGTAGGCTCAACCCTAGGATATTTGCATCTGTTAAGAAGCGACTACTCCAGATGAAGGAAAAACGCATACTAAGTTGAGTTATCTTTCCAATATATTCATAACCCAATTCACTGTTATCTTTTTTCGACTATTCCCGCCGTTCAACAATGAAACAATTATGAAATCCGCAATTGATATTACAAGTTATAGCTTCAGTTTGTAAATGACAATTATTGAAATATGTCTTGCAAATTTTGTGAAATAAATTTCTGTGGTGGTATTATTCAATTTTCTACAGTTGAGGCGGTCTTACAGTTGTATTATAACCATGGCATGTTATTGAGAAGCAGGGATTGTGATAACTGTGGCCAGATTAGCATAAAACATAGAAATTCGTTCCGTTGCCAGAAGTCTAGGCTTATACCTATCCGAGGTGGCCGCAAATATTCTCCAGTAAAGTGTAATTTTTCAAAACTGATCTATGACAAAACATGGATGGCTGGCTCACACCTTTCTTTGCTAGAAAATTTCCGTTTTTTGATGATTTGGCTTCAAATACCGCCTCCAAAGGATGATTTCATGATCAACAATATTACTTGTTGTAAAAAAAAAACCTTTGTGGATTGAAGCCAGTTCTGCAGAGAGGTTTGCATGTACATATGTCATTCAAACTCCGTTCCTTTGGGGGGAGAAGGAGTCATTGCTGAGATAGATGAAGCCAAATTTGGGGAGCGTAAATATAATCCAGGTCGGATTGTCACGGGTGCTTGGGTATTTGGTGGAATACAGCGAGGAAGTGGTAATTCATTCATGGTTTATGTGCCGGATAGAATAGTGCCACGTTGTTGGGAATTATCCAAAACCGAATCCTATCAGGGTAACAATTATCAGTGACTGTTGAACGGCCTACGATTGCCTGCCTAGCCAGGGCTATCAGTATTTACGCGCCAACCACAGCAAAAATTTTGCTGACCCTTCTACAGGTGCTCACACACGAAACATCGAAAGACACTGGCGTGAAGTTCGAGACAATATACCCAAATATGGCAGAAGAGAAGAACATATGGAAGGATATCTGGCAGAGCACTATTTCAAAAAAATAATCCGTCCACCACGGAATTGGTAAAACCTTGTTTGAACATGGAAATTCAATGTTGAGGCACAAAGTTGGCTTCTGGCCATTCCTATGTCCTTCCTCTTCTTGCTGCCAACTTTTAGTTGAAGGTTGGCGTATTTTATCTATTTTGAACTGTAATAACGCAAGGATTTTTAATCTGAGTGATTATAGAAACAAAGTGGACCAGTGTCCCTCCAACACCCCCATCCCCACTCCAATTATATGTAGAATGGTAGGTATCTTGCCCCGCATCCGATAGAACCAAAGTGGACCAGCATCCCTCCAACATCCCCATCCCCACTCCAATTCTTTGTAAAATAGTAGGCATATTGCCCCGCATCCGAAAGAACCAAAGTGGACCAGCATCCCTACAACATCCCCATCCCCACTCCAATTCTATGGAGAATGGTAGGCATATTACCGCACATTCGATTGAATCAGAGTGAACCAGGTTCCCTCCAACATCCCCATCCCCAATGTAATTCTATGTAGAATATTAGGCATATTGCCCCGTATCCGGACAATTTACTATAAAATAATTTAGCCATCGGTTTTACCACATTGTTGCACTGAGTCCAGAATTGGCTTGTTTCCTTCACGAGTCAAGGATTTGTCTGTGTTTGCCACGATTTGCAGAACTTAGCAGGTTTTGTATCGATTCAGTCCACAATTTGGGCTTGTTTGTATCAAGTGCCAAGGGGCTAAAAAGATACAAGAGCTGATTACCGACTGATCACTTTCGATCATTTAAAATCAACAAGGGATTTGATTTCCAACCCTGCCCAAGTTGCTTAGATCATTCATTCCGTAAGAAGTAGCTGGAGGAGGAAATACAAATAAATAACACATAGATGACACCTCGCATGTTACTTAGTCAAAACAATGGGCTTATCTCTGACAAGGCCTATCTTCAAGAGTAGGGAGAGGCTAGTGGCCACTTTTCAAGGAAAACACTGTAAACTTTGTGTTTGACATTTACGTTTGTTTGTTGTGTTTTTTTTGGGGAAGGGGGTGGGGGGTGTATAAGTTTGGGAATATCTGAAAAGAAAATGAATTATATAGAATTATGGATAACGGAAGAATCATGTATTTCGAGAAATATATAAAATAGGACAGAAAGCTCCTTCATCCATAGTCCACCTTTTGAAAGCCCGTATAATTCTATTAAACGTTGTCCCTGTATATACTCATACTTGAACGGGATTGCTACAAATATAACGCTCAATGAACAAACCTCTCTATTAACATTATTAATAATTGTATCTTTTCAGGTCATGCAAGGCTTGCCCTGGGAGTTTCTTGAATGTCTGAAGAACCCGTCAGTAACTCGTGTATCATCTTTAAGCATTTTGAAAATGTTGCTAGATCGACATAAAGCTGAACGAATAAAAGCCCTAAAACTGAATGGAACGGCTGTCGGTTGCAATCCCCCAAAGGTGTTTTATGAATTGAACCCAGAAGAATATCCGAGGAAGGTTCAAGAAAGACTTAAAGGAATCGTGAAAGATATTTGGGGTGATAATGGAACAATTAACCGCAGGCCTGATTTTGAAACTCCATGGATGAAACTGGAAACCGAAGATTTGTTTGTGTATGTATTGTTTGTATGTTGTGTATGCTTGTGTATGTATTGCTTATCGGTAGTCTTATCCAGGAATAGAATGATAAGTCATGTCTTAGCGTAAAAAAGTGTTAGATGCGAATATCCAACGGATAGCAAAGGTGGTTCATGAGAGGGAACGAAATTACTGCTAATATCAACTGAGAGAGTAAGTTATTTGAAAATTGAGAAGGCTTCTACTGCCCTAATCAACTTGTCTCAATAAACTGGCATATGGGATCGCAATTATGGTTTTGCCAGGTCTTCAAAAATACTATTCATTTCATGAAGTTACCGCTTTACAAAATAAAAAGTAGTAGAATTTGTTGTCTTAAAGCCATGAGTGTAATAATTTTAATTTGGCGCTAAAAGCTACTAACAAGAAAAACTTCTTACTAGGTGCCTTTCCACGAGTCTCAAATATCATATGAAAAGCTAAGCCAGCCGTGCTAGCTAGCTCACAGATAATCTCCTTTACATGCATAACGCAATTACTTTTCATAAATTAGGCCAAAAATTATTAATTTAAGGATATATCGAAACTATGTAAAAATTTAAATAGAAAAATTGCGTTTAAGGTCGTAACAACAGATTATCTTTCGATTATGATACTAGGATCAAGACTGTTTGAGACAATCATATAAAATACTAAACACCATGAAAAAGAAAATAGTGTTTGAATTTTCGCGCCAAAATTGGTGCAAATGAATCTTAGGAGCAAGTTTACCTAGTTTAATTTTTATGTCCTTGGTATTTTAGATTACATAAACATAGGCAGCACAAAAGCACTGCCTAAGTTAAGAACGATGTTGGCACAATGCATGATTTATTTCCTTTAGACCAGGGCACATCGTAAAGAAGGAGTTGTTGTAGAAACTTCGAAAAGGGCTCATTCCATTGGAAATTGGAAGGTCCCTTTATAATAGCCGAAAGTAATTGGAAGGTAATTAACTCTCCATCCACGCTCACCATTTCCCCAAACACATCCAATCAAAATTTCGAGAGAGCCATATTGTTCAACGTAGTTCAAAATTCTAGAAATTATGTCTTTGAGGAGGACACTCCCCCAACAGCCCTCAAGGCAATGGTTGTAAGTTATGCCCTGGGGGCACATGATATTTTCATAGAACCGTTGTCTCAGAGATGTCAAAAAGGGGTCATTCAATTGAAAATTCAAGAAGCTAGTGCCCTTATAATAGTCGAGAGTGATTGGAGAGCAAATAAACCACCTCTCACGCCCATCATTTCCCGAAACACATCCGATCAAAATTTTGATAAAGAAATTTTGTTCAACGCAGTTGACAGTTAAAATTAGGTCTTTTAGGATGACAACTTCTCCCCCCCCCTTCCCACAGTTCTCAGGGGAAGGGTTGTAAGTTATGCCCTGGGGGCATATAATGTTTCTATAAAAAGTTTTGGTGTAAAAAGTTCAAAAAGGGCTCATTCGATTGAAAATTAAAAAGGCTCGTGCCCTTTTTAATAGTTAAAAGTGATTGGAGGGCAACTAATCCCCCTCTCACACCCCCCATTTCCCCAATTAAAATGATGAGATAGCCATTTTGTTTAATGTAGATTTAAATTCTAGAAATTAGGTCTTTGAGGATGACACCCCCCCCCCCACAAACCTCAGGGCAAGGGTTGTAAGTTATGCCCTGGGGGCATATAATGTTTATATAGAAAGTGTTGTCGTAGAAACTTCAAAAAAGACCTGTTCGATTGAAAATTGAAGGGGTTAGTGGCCATTTTAATAGTCGAAAGTGATTGGAGGGTGAAATCTCCCCCCCCCCCCCCTACGCACATCATTTCCCTAAATGCATCTAATCAAAATTTTGAAATAGCCATTTTGTTCAACGTAGTGGAAAGTCCTGGAAATTATGTCTTTGAGGATGACAAACCCCTCAGGGCAAGGGTTGTAAATTATGCCCTAGGGTCATATAATGTTTTTAAAGATAGTGTTGTCGCAGAAACTTCCAAAAGGTCTCATTCAATTGGAAATTTTAAAAGTCGAAAGTGATTGGAGGGCAACTAACCCCTCTCTCAGGCCCACCATTTCCCCAAACACATCCAATCAAAATTTTGAGATAGCCATTTTGTTCAACGTAGTTGAAAGATCCGGAAATTCGGTCTTTGAGGATGACACCCCCAACCCCAGCCCTCAGAGCAAGGGTTGTAAGTTACTATTTTGGGGCGTATAAGGTTTTTATTGAAAGTTTTGTCGTAGAAACTTCAAAATGGCTCATTAGAAAGAGATCTGAAATGGCTAGTGCCTTTTTCAATAGTTGAAAGTGATTGAAGAGCAACTAACGCACCTCTCACGCCCACCATTTCCCCAAGCACATCCAATCAAAATTTTGAGATAGACATGAGATGAGATATGAGAGATGAGATATACATTTATTAAAAAAGAAAACAAACACTATTCGCCTTTCGCCAGCCAAGAAAGGCAATAAGCTTGAAAGGGCAAGCGAGTTTATCACTATCATCTAATTAAAACAACATTCATACCTTGCTACTTAACCCACAATAAACTTATCTGATGAAGGAATAAAGGAAAAAAGAGAGAAAGAGGAAAAGACAAGAAGTAGATAGAAAAAAAGCAAAGTAAATCGGGGAAATACCTTAAATAGAATGACAACCTGGAGTGGGCTTAACACACAATTCACTCACGAGATAAAAGAAACTTCTTTGCCCGTGACTTGAAAGCCGGAAGACTAGGCGTATTTTTCACACACTCGGGCAATATATTCCAAACATGGGGACCATAATGGCAAATCACAAAAGATGCCCGAGTGGTGCTCCTAAACTCATGAGTTAAGTTATCAGCTTTTGGTGTATTATGATCATGACGGTCTCCATTAAAATAAAGAGATTTTGAAAAGCAGGGGTGAGCAGCTGATCCAAATATTTATACGAGAAAATCGCGACTTGGTAATCTCGAATTTGGGATACATCCAATAACTTATTCTTTTTAAAATGCTCATGATCAGGAACCTAATCAGAATCATCAAATTCAGATAATAATTTTACAGCTCTATTCTGAAGTTTTTGTACTCTTTTAAAACATGTTACAAAATTACTGCCCATATACAGCATCCGTAGCTAATATATGGGTATAATAGAGAAAAATAAATCATTTTCAGGATCTTTTTTGGGACTAGATTTTTAATTGTTCGCATCACCCCAAGGCCTCTACTTAATTTTTCAGCTAATGCACTTGAATGGTTTTTCCACGCAGGTTTTCATCAATTTAAAACCCCAAATACTTCGTTGTTGCTACTTTCTTTGTCACATTTCCTTGAACCGTAATATGATCATTTCCAGCACTTGACGAAAGTCTAGAAAATATCATGAAAAAAAGTTTTCGAAAAGTTTAGGGTTAACATATTTTGCTGAGAAGAAGCTATAAATTCAGAAACTACATTATGAATTTTATTATATAAAACATCAAGTGAAGGCGCTGCCAGAAAGAGCAAAGTGTCATCTGCAAACAGGATGACACAAGCCTCTGCCAGGTAGTGTTTCACTCGATCAATAAAAATTATGAAAAGTAGAGGTCCCAAGATTGACCCTTGTGGTACCCCACACTCTACTTTCTTTTTTGAAGATAAAAATGACCCATTCTGAACTATCTAATACCGATTGTGTAGATACGATGAAAACCACTCCAGACTTGAACCCTTCACCCCAATCGAGTCAAAAGCTTGAATAAGCTCTGAGAGGTCCACAGTATCGAACGCTTTTTTCATATCCAAAAACACAGCTGCAGGGTATGAGACCAGCTTCAAATGCATCACTAATCTAATCAACCAATTTCAGAACTGCTATATCTGTAGATAGCCCTTTTCTGAACCCAAATTGATTTTCCATTAGAAGTTTATTCTTTTCAATATTATAACTTAACTGGGCATGTACCACTTTCTCATACAACTTAGAGAAAAATGGGAGAATAGATATAGGTCCTCGATTCGATGGGTCATCTTTTTTCCCTCCTTTATGAAGAGGAACCACTCTTGCAATCTTTAGTGCTTCCGGGAAGACTCCAAGATCCAGAGAAAGGTTGATGAGGTGCATCAACACATGTAAGACACTCGTTTTTGCGGCCATTTTGAGTTTCAGGGAAAACTCGTACATCCCGCTGGAGCTTGACTTCATCGTAGCCAAGAATCGTGCCACTTCCCGTTCCGAATATCTTGCAAACTCAAAGGAATTCTGACTTGCAGGCTGTCTTTCAACGACAGATCGAAAACTCGCAGATGTGCGTAGTTTAGCCCGCGCTTGATCGCAGAGTCTTTTTCCTTCATTTGCAAAATAGCCACACAGAAATTTAGATATGTCTTGAGAATCAGTAAGAAAACCTCCTGTTGTCTCCACAACTCCCACCTCCTCTTTACTATGAAATTTACCCAAAAGTTTATTTATTGTTTTCCATGTATTTTTCATATTCCCTTGATTTTCATGAAATTCATTTTGGAAATATAGTTTCTGAGCATTCCGTTTTACTGAATTTAAAATATTCCGAAATCTCTTGAATTTTATAAGACTATCTTCTGAATGATACATTAAATAATTCACATAAAGTTGGTTTTTCTGCTTTATTGAAACTAGAATAGCTTTGGTTACCCATGTTTTTTAGGAAAATTTCTATTACGGTTTATTCTTCGCAAGGGAGATGTTTCATTTATTACCTTCGTCACTATCTCACTAAATAGGTCATATGCAGTATTTGGACACTTTTCATTTATTACACGCGAGAAATTTGTTTCATCCATCATATTTGCAAAACTCTTTAGGTTTTTATTATTCATTTCACGGTAAAAACGAAGTCCTTTCATTTCGTTTATTTTCCTTTGACTGATTGAGCTCTATTTTACTTATTAAAAGAAGGTGATCCGAGCCATCGGACACATCCACATCTGCTTAGGATCTTTCAAGAAATCCCCCATTAACAAAAAAATTATCAATTAAAGATGCCGAGAGATGCGAAATCCGAGTTGGAATAGCCACAAGAGGAAAACATGTAACACTATCATATTAAAAAAATCTGAACTATTCGCTTTTTTTTTAGTAAATCTATATTAAAATCTCCCATCATAAATTTGTTTTTATTTTCATTATTAATTTTATCTAACAATGGTGCAAATTCATCAAGAAAAAAACTAACATCACATGACGGATTTTTATAAATTGATCCCAAAATCAAATTCCTTTCCCCTTCATTTTTATTTCAATGAAAAGTGTTTCGATCCTACCTTCTATCCACAAGGAAAGGTCATCCCTAACCCAGTATTGGGTACCTTCATTAATCAAAAGGCCTTGACCACCCTACCCCATGGTTGTCCGTTCTCTTCGCTCGCAAATATATCCTGGGAAAGGAAAATCCCATGGCAGTGACTTGCTAGAAACAAATGTCTCACAAAGGCCTACAATACACGGTTTCTTATATAGTGAACTTAAAATATCACATAAAGAAGAATATGCCGTTCTTATACCTTGACAATTCCAGAAAACGATCGCTCTTTCTGCACTCGCAGGATTTTAATACTCATAAAGATTATTCGGATTAACATAATTTCTTGGGCGACAATTCAACAAAAAATTATCTATGCATTCATCATCCCCCGCAAGTGTGTCACGAGCTTGGTTTCCAAGAATAAACCGTTTTTTTCAAATTCATTCAAAGGGTCATCATATAGATTCGCACTCATTGAAGAGGGTGACTACTTTTACGACCAAAAAAAACAAAAAAAAACATACTGATAGGCAGAAGGAAAATGAAAGAGAGAAGAAAAGAAAAGAAAAAAAACGTGAAAGGTACTGAAAATTTGGCTATAAAATACAAAAGGGAAAACAAACATACAAGTAATTCAACAACACAATTTACACAACACAAAATTATATGGTCAGATTCGGCAAACGAACCACTTCAGCCATAGCTCAAATTTTACGGATCTCTCCCTCTGAGTTTTTTCCAAAAATCGTCCCGTTATTCGACCAAACATTTCTGTTTCCAAGCTTACTCTTGGCCAAGTCGAGAGTCTGTTTCTTTTTTGATGTTAGGAACTCGGTGAAAAAATTCCCGACCGAGCAAGCTTTGACTTACATGCAAACACTTTTCTTGCAATTTCAGCAGACTTGAACGCAACCAACACAGGCAAAGGACACTTTTTTGCATTTACAATGGAGTCCGAATCAGTATAATTTGCTCGAAATTTAAATACAGAAACTATTGCCGTCGAAGAAAAATCAGAAATTTGCATTTTATCTGTAATCACATTCAATACACACTCAGAGATAGGAAGACCCCCACTATGGTCACCACCATGAAATACGAGCTGATTCAGTCGTTTTTCCTGCTCTATGTCATCAAGACGGGTTTCAAGCTGTTCAACCCTATTTTCAGGGCTAGGTTTGTGTTTTGAAGAGCCCGTAGTTTGTTTTCGATCTCATCAAACTTAGTCGAATACTGAACGAGCATAGAGTCGTGAATCTGAGAAACGATAGAGTCAACCATATCCGCATTATTTGACATTCCAACTTTTTTACATACCTCTTTTTCAATATAATTCCGGATATTGGATTTAAGTGAGTTCAAGTCCGATAAAACAGAGTTTACTGAATTCACCAATGTATCTGGTAAACTCGAACCACTAATCTCAAGATGCTTATGAGGAAAATCAGCTAATTCCGCAAAAGCGTTCGCAACGCTTATTTCATTTTTCTTCTTAGCCTCCTTTGAAATGCTAACAAAGGTCGAAAGTTGTGAGGCTGTTGTTGTCACGATTTCATGGCCTCCGTAACAAAATACAACGTAAGATATTTTATTGTTCTTGGCCTTAATTATGACTAATACTCGGCAGGGCCATGGTGGATAACTTCTGAATTTTGCTAGAACAACAGCATCCTTTGTGAACTGAACCATTGAAATGTATTATCAAAAAGGCAAAAAACTGCACTTAACTTTGAATAGGTAGGTCAACGTGAGCTTATGAATCACCTTATGATCGGTTCATCAGTCCAAATATCCAACAAATTGTATCCAATTTCATTCAATATCAAGTTCATTCATTATGTCCAACAAATCACATCCAATTTCATTCAATAGGTCACTGTGCGTTTGTATGTAACAGGTTTTAGATAATGTAATACAAATCACACACAAGTCATTTTGCTTTGAACAACGAATGAATGTTTAATGTAGTTGAAAGTTATGGAAATTAGGTTTTTGAGGATGAACATCCTCTCACTGCCCTCAGGGCAAGGGTTGTACTTTATTCCCTGGGGGTATATGAGGGGTTTATAGAAAGCGTTGTCGAAGAAACTCAAAATGGCTCATTCAATTGGAAATTGAAAGGAATAAGGCTCTCTTTAATTATCGAAAAAGATTGAAAGGATTGACATTTTTATAGTAGAGATCGATATAGGTACAATGTATTAATATTTTTTATTTTTGTTGAAACCAGGGCACTTCGTATCTAAGGGGTTGTCGTATGAACTTCAAACAGGGCTCTTTTGACTGAGAATAAAAAAGGATTATGCACTTTTTAATTGGTCAAATTTGATTGGAGGGCAGCTAGTCCCCCTCTTGTACCCATTCTCCCGCTTGTTCATTATGTTTAAAAACTGAGTGCTGCCTTAAGATTGAATCAAAATGCACTGTGTACATTCTAATTCCCAATAATGCATCTCAGCAGTATACCAAGAACGACTGAGGTTATTATATTCAAACTTTTGGGTCTACTTCTGCTCTTAGAATTTAACCAAATAAAAATAGAGTAAGTGTATCCAAATTATCAAAGAAAGTAAACAGATTTTTTTGCGAATGGCATCAAGTATTCGATTTCAGGTCAACTAGAGGAGTTATGAAACTAAATTAAACACTACTATTTGTGTCCAGATTTTTAAAAGGGTGTATGTTGTTGAAAATTGCTGAAAATTTTTCTTCAGTATACAAATAGCAGGGTAGACTGTAAAGTCTTAAAAAACAAAAAGATTTAAAGTATTATTTTCTTTTTCCCTGAAAAGACTATGCCAATATAAAACGAACAGAAATTAACTAAAAAAAACTTTCTCCACAAAATAAGTTTTTCAAAGAAAATTCTGCTTTAAGGATATAAGCTAAGAAATATACTGGATGTGATGCTAATTTTGATTGGATGTGTTTAAGAAAATGGTAAGCATGAGAGGGGGGCTACTATAGAAAAAAAAAATCTTCGATTTAGAAAGAATTTTATTAAATTTAAGTACAACCATAATAATAACCACTGATACAATTAATTTTCCTCAATATATTTCACCAGTGTATCTAAATCAGCTTAAAGTCTATTTATATACGCTATATTTAGTTTCGCAGGAAAGCATAATTGCTCCTCCAATTTAAATTTGGTCAGTGATATCACATATCTGGCCTACATATTGTTCCATTCAAGTATTAGTCGACATCCTCGTGCAATTTCCACTGCTATGTTTGGTACTCTTGCCTTTGTATCATTGCTGCTACCTGCTCAATCATCAAGCTCCAATAGTTTAAACATAGTACTCATTTTCTATGCTAATATCTTATCGAATAATAGAATAAAAAAATTTAATAATTTCGGAGACCACACTGCCTTTCCATGACGATAAATAAAAGTTCAAATATTGATAAAATCCTTTTAATAGACAGTGATGATAGAAATTCACAAAAATACCAGATATTTCGGTCACATATACAGTGACAGTCATAAGTAGTAAAACTAAAATAAAAAAATTTAAAACAAAAGTTTATATACTAAATCAAATAACACTACGTATTGTTTGAATCTCTAATTCTTTTCAAAGCAAAGGCGGAAGCTATTATCTTTGACCTTCTTGGATTCGGTTCATTAGCGTTCAATGATATAACATTTGGACAAAGGTCCAAATGGACTCTATCTATGATAATTTATTAAAATCTGAGAGAGTAAAGTTCAATTCACCCAATGTAGTTGACCTTTGTCCAAATGTTATATCATTGAACGCTAATGAACCAAATCCAAGAAGGTCAAAGAGAATAGCTTCCGCCTTTGCTTTGAAAAGAATTAGAGATTCAAATAATATGTAGTGTTATTTGATTTAGTATATAAACTTTTGTTTTAAATTGTTTATTTTAGTTTTACTACTGATGACGGTCACTGTATATGTGACCGAAATATCTGGTATTTTTCTGAATTTCTATCATCACTGTCTATTAAAAGAATTTTATCCCTATTTGAACTTTTATTTATTGTCATGGAAAGGCAGTTTGGTCTCCGAAATTATCTACGTCATATTTATGGGGATTATTTGACCAAAATTGTGGGTAAATATATAAACACTCAGAAAAAACATGCAAATGTTGTCAACCACCAGTATTTTCTTCTACGATGTAAGAAGATGATAATTGTACCACCTTCACTTAAATTCAATTTACATTTGGGCACTTTCAAGGAAGAAAAGTTTGAAAGAAGCTTACATTTCAAGGCTCTAAATCACATTATTAAGGATAAAAGTCGAAAAAGAGCTTTAATAGTGAGAGATAAACTTTCCCTGAAAAATCTTATATAAAAAAAGGTTAGTGTAAGTGACTTTTGTTTTATTCAACAAACAGGAAAAAATCACTTCAATATGACTTTCGCCTCTCCAGAGAAAGATTGCTAAAAAAGTTTTCGAAACTATCAACAAATAATTCGGTAATACCTTCGTCAATTCTAGGACCAGGTGTGGTTAATTTTTCATCAAGAACTTTAACGATACAAGAACAATCAGTGCTTGAAAAGGGTCCGAAATTTTGTTTTAAACCGGATAAAGTCCCCGTGGAAGACATTATCTCTTCAATAGAAACGTCTTTGCATAAAAACGCAAATATAATAAAAGATATTAGCTTAGTAAGATCTTCTACCGTAAAAACCCTGTCTAATTTTGTATTGAAACCGAATTGTCCGAGTACGACCATCAAAGACATAAGAATTCTTAAAAACTTGAAAAAGGATAGTTCAATTACCATTACAAAAGCAGATAAGAGTAACACTTTAGTTGTGATGAATACTGAGGACTACGAATCAAAATTAAGAAGTTTACTAAAGGATGAAAAAACATACAAGAAGCTATCGTATAATCCTACAGACTCTTTTACAAATAAGTTTAATAACAAATTGAAGTGTTTAAATGATGAAGGAAAAATTACACCTCAACCTTATTACAAATGCCTACCACGCAGTTCTTTGTGCCCTAAATTATATGGACTTCTCAAGATTCATGAACCTAACCTACCATTATGACCAGTTGTGTAAAATACACGGTCGCCAACAAGTGTTTTGAACAAGTGGTTAGTGTCAATCTAAAAACCGCTTGTCTAGACAAATTTTGTATATCAAGAATTCTTCGAATTTAGTTGAAAAACTGAAAAAAGTATAAATTTCTTCGAGTTTTTTGCTTTCAAGCTTCGACATTGTATCAATGTACACAAATACTGATGTAGAAGCAGCCGAAACTCTTCTAGAAGGAAAGCTCTTGAGAAATTTGGATTTGATTAGTGGCAAAAGAGATTTGGAAGTTTCTATAATTATGTATTTAGTGAGGTTCTGCAATAAGTTGTCTTATTTTTTTTCAATTTAGAGGGGAGTATTTCTAACAGATAAATGGTTTACCTATGGGGACCCCTATATCCCCTTTATTATATAATATTTTTGTTGAGAATATTGAAACAATTGCTTTGGATTCATATTTTTTAAAACATATTTTCTGGGGCCGGTATATGGATGACATTATTTCAGTATGGGATTATGGGGAGGAGGAATTAAAAGGATTTTTGGAACATCTTAATTGTTTGGGAGGGGATTTAAAGTTTATCGTTGAATTGGAAGAGGATGGGAAACTTCCTTTCCTTGATGTTCTTCTTTTGAAAAATCAAAATAGTCTGGATTTTAAAATTTACAGAAAACCGACAAATAACAATAGATTTTTGTCTTATAGTTCCGGTCACGCTCGCCAAGTAAAAATTGGTTTGATCATTTCTTTAACTGATCGGATCTTTAGAATTTGCTCTCCAAAATTTGGTGAGGAGGAGTTGTTTTTTCTAAGAAAAATACTAATAAGTAACATGTATCCAGAATGGTTAATTAACCAGACTTTTTCAAAAATAAGAAAAACGTTTCTAGAGATTTCTAAGGAAGTCTTGGAGACAACTTGGGAGAAGGAGGTTTTTTGATCTTTACCATAGATAACAGGGTTAAGTAAAAAACTTAAAAGAATTTTAAAAATCAATGGTTGAATGATAGCTTCAAAGAGTAATTATACTTTTAACAGTTATCTAAACTCTGGGAATAATCTAACTTTATTGGGGCAACAAAATGGGAGTTATCAGATCCCATGTACTTGTGGACGCTCATATGTGGGACGTACTAACCAGAGTTTGGAAATGAGACTATTGCAACACAAAGATTCTATTTCTTCGGCTTTAAAGCAAGTTTCTAAGTCTGAAGATTTCACTTCAGCCCTTTCAGAACATATTTTTAATTTTCCAGACCATTTTATTTTGTTCGAGAATGTCTCTTTGATTTCTAGGGATCGGGGTTTAAAGCAAAATTTTCGTGAAATTCTTGAAATAAAGAAAATCTTATTCAAGAATATTGCTTTGAATCGTGATACAGGTGAATATGGGCTGGACTCTATCTATGATAATTTATTAAAATCTGAGAGAGTAAAGTTCAATTCACCCAATGTAGTTGACCTTTGTCCAAATGTTATATCATTGAACGCTAATGAACCGAATCCAAGAAGTTCAAAGAGAATAGCTTCCGCCTTTGCTTTGAAAAGAATTATAGATTCATAAAATATTTATTTTTATTTGATTTAGTATATAAACTTTTGTTTTAAATTGTTTTATTTTAGTTTTACTACTGATGACGGTCACTGTATATGTGAACGAAATATCTGGTATTTTTTTGAATTTCTATCATCACTGTCTATTAAAAGGATTTTATCCCTATTTGAACTTTTATTTAAAAAAATTAAACTGGTCTCTCTCTGAAATCAACTCTCTTACTAATGTGATCTACAATGAATATCACTCTTCATATGGGATTTGGTTGCTATGACCACGTAGCTATGCTAATTTATTCACCGTATATTGAGTACCCTCTGTATCAAATGTCTCTGATTGGTCCAGAAAATGAATTTAGCTGCAAAAACCTGTCTGGTTGCTTTATAAAATCTCGTCCCTGAATATCTAGTCCCAAAATATAGCGTGTTTGATCGTATTATGCAATCGCTAGTAGGATCAGCACCTTGGTTACTACTGGTGACATCATGCTCCTCTTGGTGAAAAAAGATGGTCCAAAAGAGGTATCACTCTGCGTCAGATGTAAGATCGCTATAGCTATTTTCATCTGAGTCTCCCATGTTTATGACGGTGGGTATTCCGTTTAATTCTTCCATTTCATAATGCTCCTCATTTGGCTCCTGATCAGAATTTTCTGGTTGCTCCTGGGTTTTTGTTGTTGTTAGTTTTTTAATCCAATATTTCAGATTAACCAGAGCAAACCAGGTACACATAATTACTCGACACGCGATCACGATGCCAAATTTTATCCACTCTTCGTTTGTTATTGGCATTTCTCTCTGTTCCGAAACACCACACTGGGTTTCTATACGGTTTGATACTGTTGTGTGACTTTCGATGATGCACTGGCTGATCTTATAGCCTTTCAAACAAGTTTCCACATTCATAGTTTAATGATTAATGACCAATGGCTAAGAGATCTTTTGTTTAATAATAAAGTTGACGTCATGATTTTTAGCTGTTATGGCGTTTAAAAGCAAAATGGCTGTGATACTGCGTACAGTACAATGACGTTTTTATTATTTTTATATATGACGTCAAACCACCATGATTTATCGAAGTTGTACATGTAACGAAGTGATTCTTAAACCCAGAAACTCTGAATTTAATGGATGAAATTATTTAATTTCTGCGTCTTTGGAATTTTTGTAGTTCTTATGAAAACACTGTTTGTCAATGACACTGGCAGCTTTAATTTTTAATAAATCAATATTGAAGAATATTACATTATTTCTGGTCTTTCATGGTTCTCAAGTCTTTCATCACTTTGACCAAGTTGATTTTATTCATTTTTTCTTAAATAAAAGCCCTTATATTTTTAAAAATAGCCTTGAATAATAAAAAAAAATATGTATAAATAGATTTTTAAAATGCTAGAAGACACACTAATGAGTCAAGTGACAAAAATTGTATTCACTCAAGTTAATCAGTAGAGGAATAGTATTCAAAATGCTGTTGAAATAGGAATATCTTGATACTCGATGCTTGCATTTTAGTCCACATTTTCCACTGGCTTGTATAATCCTCGTTTTTCCCTTTTTCAATACTTTTTTCGTTTTGTCATGATTAGCCAGTGTGGTCTCAGAAATTATTTACAACAAGTTTGCGGGGAGCATGTGACCAAGTCTGTTCTTAATTATTTTGATTTTTCCAAAAACACACTAACTTAATTAGCCAGCAAGAATTTTTACAGAATTGTAGGTTTCATAGAACTCTTCCAAAGTCTCTTCGTTTTCGATTAAATATAGACGTACAATTTGAGCAAAAATTAGAGATAGGGTTAGTTTTCAGTCAGTAAACATACGAAAAAGGAGCCTTCAAAAAGTATTCTTTTCTTGACAGTCATTTTAAACTGGCGGAGTCGAAAGTTTCACTATTAAAACGTTAAAGTTGGCTAAGTAAACTCTCTAAAATAAAATGTCTTCTTCTTTGGATTAGGCTACTCTAGGGACGTTTTTGCATAATCTCATCACCAGAATCCAAATTCTGAATCCTGCCGTGGGTTGTTAGAGCTGAGTTTAAACTCCAAGTAACTCCGTAGTAACCAAAGTTCAAAAATGTGTTTTAGAAAAACGCCTTTGAATTTCCAATCTAATGAGTCCTTTTACAAGTTTATACGACAAAGCTTTGAATAAAATCCTTGTATGCCCCCGAGGCATAACTTACATACATTACTTTTAGGTCTATAGGGGATTGAAGGATTGTCATCCTAAAAAGCAGAATTCACAGACCTTTCAACTACTTTCAACAAAATAGCAATTTCACAATTTTGTTTGAATGGGTTCAGGGACATGGTGGGTGTGAGAGGGGTGTTAGTTGTCCTCCAATCACTTTCGACTATTAAAAAGGGCAGAAACCCTTCTAATTTCCAATCGAATGAACTCCAAAGTTCTTAATAAAAACCTTATATGCCCCTGCCCTGGGGGCAGGGGCTTACCAATCACTTTCGACTATTAAAGGGCATTAGCCATTACAATTTCCAATCGAACGAGCCCATTTTGAAGTTTTTACGACAACACTTTCTATGAATACCTTATATGCCTCCAATGCATAGCTTACAGCCCTTGCCCTGAGGACCAGGGGGGGGTGTAATCCTCAAAGACCTAATTTCCACCTTTCAGCTAAGTTGAATAAAATTGCCATTACAAAATTTTGATTGGATGTCTGTGGGGAAATGGTGGGCGCGAGAGGGGCGTTAGTTGCTCTCCAATCATTTTCAACTATTGAAAAAGGCACTAGCCCTTTCAATTTTCAATCGAATGAGCCATTTTGAAGTTTCTACGACAACGCTTTCAATAAAAACCATTTTCCACAAAATAAGCTTTTCAAAGAAATGTAAAGAATTACATTAAACCAAAAATGAGGAAAAGTAAAATCAAATAGTCTACCAAGCGTGAAACTACCGCAAATCAGCATCGATAAATACATGAAACCCAAAACGAACAGAAATTACTATAAATACCCAATTCAAACTCAAAACAAGCAGAAATTAACATGAGCAGGGCTCGAAACCCCTTATGCCTTCCCAAGGCCAGAATATAATTTGCACTTTACTGAAAAAATATAAATGTTTTTACTTTTATAACTTCAATAAATCAAATAATATTCACATTTTGGTATAATTTTTTATATATTGACTATGACAAGAAGTAGCTCGACTTTGTCTGTCCAAGCGCATATTTGCGTCCTCAAAAGGGTGCAAAAAGCCTAAAACTGGTGGAACATTTTGAGAAAGTTTGGAAAAAGCGAAAATATAGTATGAAATATGGGGAACCCAATGGAGATCAGTATAAAGTCGAGCGATTGCTCTACAACGTCTTATAAAGCGCTAAACAAGAGCAGGTTTACCAGAGTCAATACAAAAGTACCAAAATTTCTGTTTTCCGAACAAACTGAAATTTCAAAATGTGAAGGAACAATTGACTAGAGATGATCACGAAATGGTCTCGGAATTTCAGAAGAGGTTCAAGACCAACACTAAAAACCTTGTAAATCATAGGCTGCGCAATCGCCCTGCCTAATTAAAGAACGACGTTGGTAGTAGGGAGGCCTCAGGAGGTCCAGACGGGGCACCATATGGGCATAGAGTCCCTAGGGAGAACACCTGTGCAGTCAGTCTGACGGGGCACCATATATGGACATGGAATCCCCAGGGAGAACACGTTTCCGAGAAATTGGTGTTCGTTCAGGAGAATTGTCTCTGGTGCAAAGTTTATTAATGTTTGATGGATGATGTCAAGGTTGATTGATTTGTTAGTGTTCGTCCAGGAGAATTGTCTCCGGGTGATGTTTATTAATGTCTGACGGATGATGTCAAGGTCGATTGATATGTTGATGTTCATCCACGAGCATTGTCTCCGGGTGAAGTTTATTATTGTCTGATGGATGATGTCAAGGTCGATTGATTTGTTGGTGTTCATCTAGAAGAATTGTCTCCAGACGAATGTTTTGATCCTAGAGATGAAGAGATTAACGCGGGAAAGGGTTTCCTAGGAATTTCAAATGTGACAGCGCAGGGATGCCAAAACAAAAGGAACACGCATAAATTATGTTTAGGGATTAGTTGAAAGCAACCGTTTTAGGCATTTTAGGGAATTATTTGGGCGAAACAGTTTGAGGCATTTTAGAACGTGATTTAAGCGGAACCGTTTGAGGTGTTTTAGAAGATGATTTTAGAAGATGATTTAGAAGATGATTTGATGGTGTAACTCTGTTTTCGTTATAATACAGAAGTTCCATTTGAACAGTGTTGTGAGGTCTCCTACCCCAACGACCCCCCTATCCAACCCCAAAGGCCCCCGATCCCCCTACCCTGACCCCGAAGGAACCCCCTTCCAGGCCCCCAAAGGCTCCTGGGCCCCTTAATGCCCCCTGAACCTCCAAAGACCCCCCAGGACCCCAAAGCCCCCCTCTGCCTCCCCTCCCCTCCCCCCATTTTTTAAAAATTATTTTTGAAATTTTTTAACATGGCATTTTTTTCATCTTTTTTACATATCTTAAATGACATGAAATATGCCTACGGCTCTACCAATCGTACTCTATGCTTGTTCATAGACACGACGCAGCTTTCCCACTGGTACTCTAAGGCAGGTTATCGACACTACCTAGTTTATTGCATGCATTAAATCACTATTTTTTATGCAGTGGAAGGATAAACACACAATTCATATCTGTAAAAAAGTGAAAATGAATTATTCGACGAAAGTATGTGCACAGGATAAAATCATCGTCGTGTTGAATGCTGACAAGGAGAAATACCTGAACTATGAAACGAGTGCAAGTGGTAACACTATTGGAAATGTATGCTTGCGTTGTCATGACAGCGAGAAGTTAGATTTCTTTGGAGTACCCAAGAATTTCAATCGTGGAAACGGTGGATATGCGAGAGTAACATTACCAGAGAAATTAGTGCTCAAAGAGAATGCAAACATAAAAATAATTGTCGATGATCGGGGAAAAATCCTTGCTACTGTTGCTGGTAACAAATTATCTGTTGATATATCCTATCAACATCTTTCCTGTATTAGCATTTTAAAGAGGACAAGAAGAAGACAAGCATACTCCTGCACTAATATCCTTAATCATATCTTGTCAATGTGCCAAAGCTGCTATCTGTGTAAAGATAATGTGACAATAGACAGTGAAATTGCAGGCAGAATAAAAAGAACATTAGCAGAAAATATCATCGATGAATATAAAGATGAATTGACGGAAAGTGAAGTGAAAGTGTACTAATAATGTGTTTAACATATTTTTATATTAATATTCTTCATGTCGTTATTTAATTAAAAATATCTTATGCATTATTTTGTTAAGTGTTTAAATAAAAGTAACGTGGCAACTGTCTATTAAAAGGATTTTATCCCTATTTGAACTTTTATTTATCGTCATGGAAAGGCAGTGTGGTCTCCGAAATTATCTATGTTTTTTTTTGTTAAACACGATTACCTGAAACAAAAGCGGAACTTTTAAAATCACAACAACTGAAGGTCAGTAAAAAATGCCTTTTGTTTTTTTTTGTTAAACACGATTGGCTTAAATAAAAGCGTATCTCTTAAAATCACAACTGAAGGTCATTAAATAATTCCGTTGTTTTTTTTTGTTAAAAACGATGGGCTTAAATAAAAGCGGAAATCAGAAAATCACAAAAACTGAAGTTCATTAAATGATTCATTTGTTTTTGTGAAAAACACGATTGGTTGAAATAAAAGCGGAACTCTTAAAATCACAACAACTGAAGGTCAGTAAATAATTCCTTTGTTTTTATTGTTAAACACTTTTGGTTCAAATAAAAGCGGAACTCTTAAAATCACAACAACTCAAGGTCAGTAAATAATTCCTTTTGTTTTTTTGTTGTACAAGATTGGCTGAAATAAAAGTGGAACTTCTAAAATCACAACAACTGAAGGTCAGTAAATTATTCCTTTTTTTTTGTTGTTAAACACGATTAGCTGAAATAAAAGCAGAACTCTTAAAATCACAACATCTGAAGGTCAGTAAATAATTCCTTTGTTTTTTTTTTGTTAAACATGATTGGCTGAAATAAAAGTGGAACTCTTAAAATCACAACAACTGAAGGTCATTAAATGATTCCTTTGTTTTTTTGAAAAACAAGATTGTTTGAAATAAAAGCGGAACTCTTAAAATCACAACAACTGAAGGTCAGTAAATAATTCCTTTGTTTTTTCTGTTAAAAACTATTGGCTTAAATAAAAGCGGAACTATTAAAAACACAACAACTGAAGTTCATTAAATGATTACTTTGTTTTTTTGAAAAACACGATTGGTTGAAATAAAATTGGAACTCTTAAAATCACAACAACTGAAGGTAAGTAAATAATTCTTTTGTTTTTATTGTTAAACACCGTTGGTTCAAATAAAAGCGGAACTCTTAAAATCACAACAACTCAAGGTCAGTAAATAATTCCTTTTGTTTTTTTGTTGTACAAGATTGGCTGAAATAAAAGTGGAACTTCTAAAATCACAACAACTGAAGGTCAGTAAATTATTCCTTTTTTTTGTTAAACACGATTAGCTGAAATAAAAGCAGAACTCTTAAAATCACAACAGCTGAAGGTCAGTAAATAATTCCTTTGTTTTTTTTTTGTTAAACACGATTGGCTTAAATAAAAGTGGAACTCTTAAAATCACAACAACTGAAGGTCAGTAAATGATTCCTTTTTTTTTTTTAAAAAAATGATTTGTTGAAATAAAAGCGGAACTCTTAAAATCACAACAACTGAACGTCATTAAATAATTCCTTTTTTTTTATTTTTAAACACCATTGCTTTAAATAAAAGCGGAACTCTTAAAATCACAACAACTCAAGGTCAGTAAATAATTCCTTTTGTTTTTTTTGTTATACACGATTGGCTGAAATAAAAGTGGAACTTCTAAAATCACAACAACTGAAGTTCAGTAAATAATTCCTTTTTTTTTGTTAAACACGATTGGATGAAATAAAAGCAGAACTCTTAAAATCACAACAACTGAAGGTCAGTAAATAATTCCTTTGTTTTTTTTGTTAAACACGATAGGCTGAAATAAAAGCGGAACTCTTAAAATCACAACAACTGAAGGTCAGTAAATAATTCATTTTTTTTTTTTTGTTAAACACGATTGGCTGAAATAAAAGTGGAACTCTTAAAATCACAACAACTGAAGGTCATTAAATAAATCATTTTTTTTTTTTTTTTAAACACGATTGGATGAAATAAAAGCGGAACTTTTAAAATCACAACAACTGAAAGTCATTAAATGATATCTTTGTTTTTTTTTTTAAACACGATTGGTTGAAATAAAAGCGGAACTCATAAAATCACAACAACTGTAGGTCAGTAAATAATTCCATTTTTTTTTTGTTCAACACGATTGGCTGAAATAACAGCGGAACTATTAAAATAACAACAACTTAAGGTCAGTAAATAATTCCTTTGTTTTTTTTGTTAAACACGATTGGCTGAAACAAAAGCGGAACTTTTAAAATCACAGCAACTGAAGGTCAGTATATAATTCCTTTGTATTTTTGTTAAACACAATTGGCTGAAATAAAAGTGGAACTCTTAAAATCACAACAAAGGAATTACAAATGAATAAATAATTCATTTGTTTTTTTTTTGTTAAACACGATTGGCTGAAATAAAAGCAGAACTCTTAAAATCAAAACAGCTGAAGGTCAGTAAATAATTCCTTTCTATCTTTGTTAAACAGAATTGGATGCAATAAAAGTGGAACTATTAAAATCACAACAAGTGAAGGTCAGTAAATAATTCATTTGTTTTTTTTTTGTTAAAAACAATTGGCTAAAACAAAAGCGGAACTTTTAGAATCACAACAACTGAAGGTCAGTAAATAATTCCTTTGTTTTTTTTGTTAAACATGATAGGTTGAAACGAAAGTGGAACTTTTAAAATCACAACAACTGAAGGTCAGTAAATAATTCCTTTGTTTTTTTTTTGTTAAAAACGATTGGCTGAAACAAAAGCAGAACTTTTAAAATCACATCAACTGAAGGTCAGTAAATAATTCCTTTGTTTTTTCAAACACTATTGACTGAAACAAAAGTGGAACTCTTAAAATCACACCAACTGAAGGTCAGTAAATAATACCTTTGTTTTATGAATAAACACGATTGGCTGAAACAAAAGCGGAACTTTTAAAATCACAAAAACTGAAGGTCAGTAAATAATTCCTTTGTTTCTTTGTTAGACATGATTGGCTTAAAAAAAAGTGGAACATTTAAAATCACAACAAATAAAGGTTAGTAAATAATTCCTTTTTTTTTTTTTAAACACGATTGGCTGAAACAAAAGCGGAACTTTTAAAATCACAACAACTGAAGGTCAGTAAAGAATTCCTTTGTTTCTTTGTTAGACACGATTGGCTGAAACAAAAGTGGAACCTTTAAAATCACAACAACTGAAGGTCAGTATATAATTCCTTTGTTTTTTTTTGTTAAACACGATTGGATGAAAAAAAGTAGAAATCTTAAAATCCCAACAACTGAAAGTCAGTAAATTATTCCTTTTGTTTTTATTTTTCGTTAAACACGAGTGGCTGAAATAAAAGCGGAACTTTTAAAATCACAACTGAAGGTTAGTAACTAATTTTTTTTCGTTTAAACATGATTGGCTGAAATAAAATCGGAACTCTTAAAATCACAACAACTGAAGGTCAGTAAATAATTCCTTTCTTTTTTGTTAAACCCAATTGGCTGATATAAAAGTGGAACTCTTAAAATCACAACAACTGAAAGTCAGTAAATAATTCCTTTTGTTTTTTTGTTAAACACGATTGGGTGAAATAAAAGAAGCATTTTTAAAATCACAACAACTGAAGGTCAGTAAATGATTCCTTTGTTTTTTTTTAAAAACACGATTGGTTGAAATAAAAGCGTAACTCTTAAAATCACAACAACTGAAGGTCAGTAAATAATTCCTTTGTTTTTATTGTTAAACACCATTGGTTGAAATAAAAGCAGAACTCTTAAAATCACAACAACTCAAGGTCAGTAAATAATTCCTTTTGTTTATTTGTTATACACGATTGGCTGAAATAAAAGTGGAACTTCTAAAATCACAACAACTAACTGTCAGTAAATAATTCCTTTTGTTTTTTTTTTGTTAAACACGATTGGCTGAAATAAAAGCAGAACTCTAAAAATCACAATAACTGAAGGTCAGTAAATAATTCCTTCGTTTTTTTTTTTTAAAAACGATTGTATGAAATAAAAGTGGAACTATTAAAATAAAAACAACTTAAGGTCAGTAAATAAATCATCTTTTTTTTTGTTAAACACGATTGGCTGAAATAAAAGCGGAACTCTTAAAATCACAACAACTGAAGGTCAGTAAATAAATCCTTTGTTTTTTTTGTTAAACACGATTGCCTGAAATAAAAGCGGAACTTTTTAAATCACAACAACTGAAGGTCAGTAAATAATTTCTTTGTTTTTTTTTTGTTAAACACGATTGGCTGAAATAAATGCGGAACTCTTAAAATCACAACTGAAGGTTAGTAAATGATTTTTTTTTGTAAAACACGATTGGCTGAAACAAAAGCGTAACTCTTAAAATCACAACAACTGAAGGTCAGTAAATAATTCATTTTTTTTTTTTTGTTAAACAAGATTGGCTTAAACAAAAGCGGAACTCTTAAAATCACAACAACTGAAGGTCAGTAAATAATCCTTTTTTTTTTTAAACACGATTGGCTGAAATAAAAGTGGAATTTTTAGAATCGCAACAACTGAAGGTCTGTAAATAATTCCTTTGTTTTTTTTTTGCTAAACACTATTGGCTGAAATAAAAGCGGAACTCTTAAAATCACAACAACTGAAGGTCAGTAAATGATTCCTTTGTTTTTTTTTAAAAAACACGATTGGTTGAAATAAAAGCGGAACTCTTAAAATCACAACAACTGAAGGTCAGTAAATAATTCCTTTGTTTTTATTGTTAAACGCCATTGGTTCAAATAAAAGTGGAACTCTTAAAATCACAACAACTCAAGGTCAGTAAATAAATCCTTTGTTTTTTTTTGTTAGACACGATTGCCTGAAATAAAAGCGGAACTTTTGAAATCACAACAAATGAAGGTCAGTAAATAATTCCTTTTGTTTTTTTTTTGTTAAACACGATTGGCTGAAATAAAAGCAGAACACTTAAAATCACAACAGCTGAAGGTCAGTAAATAATTCCTTTTTTTTTTTTTTTAAACACGAATGGCTTAAATAAAAGTGGAACTCTTAAAATCACAACAACTGAAGGTCATTAAATGATTCCTTTTTTTTTTTTAAAAACATGATTGGTTGAAATAAAAGCGGAACTCTTAAAATCACAACAACTTAACGTCAGTAAATAATTCCTTTGTTTTTTTTTGTTAAACACGATTGGCTGAAATAAAAGCGGAACTTTTAAAATCACAACAACTGAAGGTCAGTAAATGATTCCTTTTGTTTTTTTGTTAAACACGATTGGGTGAAATAAAAGAAGCATTTTTAAAATCACAACAACTGAAGGTCAGTAAATTATTCCTTTGTTTTTTTTGAAAAACAAGATTGGTTGAAATAAAAGCGTAACTCTTAAAATCACAACAACTGAACGTCAGTAAATAATTCCTTTTTTTTTATTGTTAAACACCAATGCTTGAAATAAAAGCGGAACTCTGAAAATCACAACAACTCAAGGTCAGTAAATAATTCATTTTGTTTTTTTTGTTATACACGAGTGTCTGAAATAAAAGTGGAACTTCTAAAATAACAACAAATGAAGGTTAGTAAATAATTCGTTTTGTTTTTTTTGTTAAACACGATTGGCTGAAATAAAAGCAGAACTCTTAAAATCACAACAACTTAAGGTCAGTAAATAATTCCTTTTTTTTTCTTTTTTAAACACTATTGTCTTAAATAAAAGCGGAACTTTTAAAATCACAACAACTGATGGTCAGTAAATAATTCCTTTGTTTTTTTGTTAAACACGATTGGCTTAAATAAAAGTGGAACTCTTAAAAACACAACAACTTAAGGTCAGTAAATAAATCCTTTGTTTTTTTTTTTGTTAGACACGATTGCCTGAAATAAAAGCGGAACTTTTTAAATCACAACAAATGAAGGTCAGTAAATAATTTCTTTGTTTTTTTTTGTTAAACACGATTGGCTGAAATAAATGCGGAACTCTTAAAATCACAACTGAAGGTTAGTAAATAATTTTTTTTTGTTAAACACGTTTGGCTTAAATAAAAGCGGAACTCTTAAAATCAAAACAACTGAAGGTCATTAAATAACTCCTTTTTTTTTTTTTTTAAACACGATTGCCTGAAAAAAAAGCTGAACTTTTAAAATCACAACAACTGAAGGTCAGTAAAAAATCCCTTTTGTTTTTTTTTGTTAAACACGATTGGTTTAAGTAAAAGCGAAACTCTTAAAATAACAAAAACTGAGGGTAAGTATATATTTACTTTGTTTTTTTTGTTAAAAACGATTGGCTGAAATAAAAGCGTTCCTCTTAAAATAACAACAACTGAAGGTCAGTAAATAATTCCTTTGTTTTTGTGAAAAACACGATTGGTTGAAATAAAAGCGGAACTCTTAAAATCACAACAACTGAAGGTCAGTAAATAATTCATTTGTTTTTTTTTGTTAAACACGATTGCCTGAAACAAAAGCGGAACTTTTAAAATCACAACAACTGAAGGTCAGTAAAAAATCCTTTTTTTTGTTAAACACGATTGGCTGAAATAAAAGCGGAACTCTTAAAATCACAACAACTGAAGGTCAGTAAATAATTCATTTGTTTTTTTTTGTTAAACACGTTTGGATTAAAAAAAAGCGGAACTTTTAAAATCACAACAACTGAAGGTCAGTAAAAAATCCTTTTTTTTTTTAAACACGAGTGGCTGAAATAAAAGTGTATTTTTTATAATCGCAACAACTGAAGGTCTTTAAATAATTCCTTTGTTTTTTTTTTGCTAAACACGATTGGCTTAAATAAAAGCGGAACTCTTAAAATCACAACAACTGACGGTCAGTAAATGATTCATTTGTTTTTTTTTAAAAAACACGATTGGTTGAAATAAAAGCGGAACTCTTAAAATCACAACAACTGAAGGTCAGTAAATAATTCCTTTGTTTTTATTGTTAAACGCCATTGGTTCAAATAAAAGTGGAACTCTTAAAATCACAACAACTCAAGGTCAGTAAATAAATGCTTTTTTTTTTTTGTTAAACACGATTGGCTGAAATAAAAGTGGAAATTCTAAAATCACAACAACTCAAGGTCAGTAAATAATTCCTTTTGTTTTTTTTTTGTTAAACACGATTGGATGTAACAAAAGCCGAACACTTAAAATCACAACAGCTGAAGTTCAGTAAATAATTCATTTGTTTTTTTTGTTAAACACGACTGGATTAAATAAAAGTGGAACTCTTAAAACCAAACCACCTGAATTTCATTAATTGATTCCTTTTTTTTTTTTAAAAAAAATATTTTTTTAAATAAAAGAGTAACTATTAAAATCACAACAACTGAAGTTCAGTAAATGATTCCTTGGTTTTTTTTTGTTAAACACAATTGGCTGAAATAAAAGCGGAAATCTTAAAATCACAACAACTGAAGGCCAGTAAATAATTCCTTTTGTTTTTTTGTTAAACACGATTGGGTGAAATAAAAGAAGCATTTTTAAAATCACAACAACTGAAGGTCAGTAAATTATTCCTTTGTTTTTTTTTAAAAACACGATTGGTTGAAATAAAAGCGTAACTCTTAAAATCACAACAACTGAACGTCAGTAAATAATTCCTTTGTTTTTATTGTTAAACACCATTGCTTGAAATAAAAGCGGAACTCTTAAAATCACAACAACTCAAGGTCAGTAAATAATTCCTTTTGTTTTTTTTGTTATACACGATTGGCTGAAATAAAAGTGGAACTTCTAAAATCACAACAAATGAAGGTCAGTAAATAATTCGTTTTGTTTTTTTTGTTAAACACGATTGGCTGAAATAAAAGCAGAACTCTTAAAATCACAACAACTTAAGGTCATTAAATAATTTATTTTTTTTTCTTTGTTAGACACGATTGTTTTAAACAAAAGAGTAACTCTTAAAATCAAAACAACTGAAGGTCAGTAAATAATTCCTTTGTTTTTTTGTTAAACACGATTGGCTGAAATAAAACTGGAACTCTTAAAATCACAACAACTGAAGGTCAGTAAATAAATCCTTTGTTTTTTTTTTTGTTAGACACGATTGCCTTAAATAAAAGCGGAACTTTTTAAATCACAACAAATTAATGTCATTAAATAATTCATTTGTTTTTTTTTTGTTAAACACTATTGGATGAAATAAAAGCAGAACACTTAAAATAACAACTGAAGTTTAGTAAATAATTTTTTTTTTTTAACAACGATTGGCTTAAATAAAAGCGTAAATCTTAAAATCATAACAACTGAAGTTCAGTAAATAACTCATTTTTTTTTTTTTTTAAACACGATTGGCTGAAACAAAAGCGGAACTTTTAAAATCACAACAAATGAAGGTCATTAAAAAATCCCTTTTGTTTTTTTTTGTTAAACACGATTGGCTGAAATAAAAGTGGAATTTTTAAAATAACAACAACTGAAGTTCATTATATAATTCCTTTTTTTTTTTTGTTAAACACGATTGGCTGAAATAAAAGCGGAACTCTTAAAATCACAACAACTGAAGTTCAGTAAATTATTCCTTTGTTTTTGTGAAAAACACGATTGGTTTAAATAAAAGCGGAACTCTTAAAATCACAACAACTGAAGGTCAGTAAATAATTCCTTTGTTTTTATTGTTAAACACCGTTGGTTCAAATAAAAGCGGAACTCTTAAAATCACAACAACTCAAGGTCAGTAAATAATTCTTTTGTTTTTTTGTTGTACAAGATTGGCTGAAATAAAAGTGGAACTTCTAAAATCACAACAACTGAAGGTCAGTAAATTATTCCTTTTTTTTTGTTAAACACGATTAGCTGAAATAAAAGAAGAACTCATAAAATCACAACCTCTGAAGGTCAGTAAAAAATTCCTTTGTTTTTTTTGGTTAAAAAAGATTGGATTAAATAAAAGTGGAACTCTTAAAATCAAAAAAACTGAAGGTCATTAAATTATTCCTTTTTTTTTTTTAAAAACATGATTGGTTGAAATAAAAGCGGAACTTTTAAAATCACAACAACTGAAGGTCAGTAAATAATTCCTTTGTTTTTTTTTTGTTAAACACCATTGGCTGAAAAAAAAGCGGAAATATTAAAATCACAACAACTGAAGTTCAGTAAATGATTACTTTTTTTTTTTTAAAAACACGATTGGATGAAATAAAAGCGGAACTATTAAAATCACAACAACTGAAGGTCAGTAAATAATTCCTTTGTTTTTATTGTTAAACACCTTTGGTTCAAATAAAAGCGGAACTCTTAAAATCACAACAACTCAAGGTCAGTAAATAATTCCTTTTGTTTTTTTGTTGTACAAGATTGGCTGAAATAAAAGTGGAACTTATAAAATCACAACAACTGAAGGTCAGTAAATAATTCCTTTTTTTTTGTTGTTAAACAAGATTGGCTTAAATAAAAGCAGAACTCTTAAAATCCCAACAGCTTAAGGTCAGTAAATAATTCCTTTGTTTTTTTTTTGTTAAACATGATGGGCTGAAATAAAAGCGGAACTTTTAAAATCACAACAACTGAAGGCTAGTAAATGATTCCATTTTTTTTTTTGTTAAACACGATTGGGTGAAATAAAAGAAGCATTTTTAAAATCACAACAACTGAAGGTCAGTAAATTATTCCTTTGTTTTTTTTTGAAAAACACGATTGGTTGAAATAAAAGCGTAACTCTTAAAATCACAACACCTGAACGTCAGTAAATAATTCCTTTGTTTTTATTGTTAAACACCAGTGCTTGAAATAAAAGCGGAACTCTTAAAATCACAACAACTCAAGGTCAGTAAATAATTCCTTTTGTTTTTTTTGTTATACACGATTGGCTTAAATAAAATTGGAACTTCTAAAATCACAACAAATGAATTTTATTAAATAATTAGTTTTGTTTTTTTTGTTAAACACGATTGGCTGAAATAAAAGCTTAACTCTTAAAATCACAAAAACTTAAGGTCAGTAAATAAATCCTTTGTTTTTTTTTGTTAAAAACGATTGGCTGAAATAAAAGTGGAACTTATAAAATCACAACAACTTAAGGTCAGTAAATAATTCCTTTTGTTTTTTTTTTGTTGAACACGATTGGCTGAAATAAAAGCAGAACACTTAAAATCACAACAGCTGAAGGTCAGTAAATAATTCCTTTGTTTTTTTTGTTAAACACGAATGGCTGAAATAAAATTGGAACTCTTAAAATCACAACAACTGAAGGTCAGTAAATGATTCCTTTTTTTTTTTGAAAAACATGATTGGTTTAAATAAAAGCGTAACTATTAAAATCAAAACAACTGAAGGTCAGTAAATATTTCCTTTGTTTTTTTTTTGTTAAACACGATTGGCTGAAATAAAAGCGGAACTTATAAAATCACAACAACTGAAGGTCAGTAAATAATTCCTTTTGTTTTTTTTTTAAACACGATTGGGTGAAATAAAAGAAGCATTTTTAAAATCACAACAACTGAAGGTCAGTAAATTATTCCTTTGTTTTTTTTGAAAAACACGATTGGTTGAAATAAAAGCGGAACTCTTAAAATCACAACAACTGAAGGTCAGTAAATAATTCCTTTGTTTTTATTGTTAAACACCAATGGTTGAAATAAAAGCAGAACTCTGAAAATCACAACAACTCAAGGTCAGTAAATAATTCCTTTTGTTTTTTTGTTATACACGATTGGCTGAAATAAAAGTGGAACTTCTAAAATCACAACAAATGAAGGTCAGTAAATAATTACTTTTTTTTTTTTTTTTAAACACTACTGGATTAAATAAAATCATAAATCTTAAAATAACAACAACTTAATGTAATTAAATAATTAATTTGTTTTTTTTTGTTAAAAACTAGTGGTTTAAATAAAATCAGAACTTTTAAAATCACAACAACTGAAGGTCAGAAAATAATTACTTTTTTTTTTTTTTTAAACACGATTTGATTAAATAAAACTGTAACTCTTAAAATCACAACACCTTAAGGTCAGTAAATAATTCCTTTGTTTTTTTTTTGTTAGACACGTTTGCCTTAAAAAAAAGCGGAAATTTTTAAATCAAAACAAATGAAGTTCAGTAAATAATTCCTTTGTTTTTTTTTTGTTAAACACTATTGGCTGAAATATATGCGGAAATCTTAAAATCACAACTGAAGTTTATTAAATAATTTTTTTTTGTTAAACACGTTTGCATTAAATAAAAGCGTAACTCTTAAAATCATAACAACTTATGTTCATTAAATAAATCATTTGTTTTTTTTGTTAAACACTATGACATTAAAAGAAAGCGTAACTTTTAAAATCACAACAAATGAAGGTCAGTAAAAAATCCCGTTTGTTTTTTTTTGTTAAAAACTATTGGCTGAAATAAAATTGGAATTTTTAAAATCACAACAACTGAAGGTCAGTATATAATTCCTTTGTTTTTTTTGTTAAACACGATTGGCTGAAATAAAAGCGGAACTCTTAAAATCACAACAACTGAAGTTCATTAAATTATTCCTTTTTTTTTTTGAAAAACACGATTGTTTTAAATAAAAGCGGAACTCTTAAAATCAAAACAACTGAAGGTCAGTAAATAATTCTTTTTTTTTTATTGTTAAACACCGTTGGTTCAAATAAAAGCGGAACTCTTAAAATCACAACAACTCAAGGTCAGTAAATAATTCCTTTTGTTTTTTTGTTGTACAAGATTGGCTGAAATAAAAGTGGAACTTCTAAAATCACAACAACTGAAGGTCAGTAAATTATTCCTTTTTTTTTGTTAAACACGATTGGATGAAATAAAAGAAGAACTCTTAAAATCACAACAGCTGAAGGTCAGTAAATAATTCATTTGTTTTTTTTTGTTAAACACGATTGGCTTAAATAAAAGTGGAACTCTTAAAATCACAACAACTGAAGGTCAGTAAATGATTCCTTTGTTTTTTTGAAAAACACGATTGGTTGAAATAAAAGAGGAACTCTTAAAATCACAACAACTGAAGTTCAGTAAATAATTCCTTTGTTTTTTTTTGTTAAACACGATTGGCTGAAATAAAAGCGGAACTCTTAAAATCACAACAACTGAAGTTCATTAAATGATTCATTTTTTTTTTTGAAAAACACTATTGGTTTAAATAAAAGTGGAACTCTTAAAATCACAACAACTGAAGGTCAGTAAATAATTCTTTTGTTTTTATTGTTAAACACCGTTGGTTCAAATAAAAGCGGAACTCTTAAAATCACAACAACTCAAGGTCAGTAAATAATTCCTTTTGTTTTTTTGTTGTACAAGATTGGCTGAAATAAAAGTGGAACTTCTAAAATCACAACAACTGAAGGTCAGTAAATTATTCCTTTTTTTTTGTTGTTAAACACGATTGGCTGAAATAAAAGCATAACTCTTAAAATCACAACAGCTGAAGGTCAGTAAATAATTCCTTTTGTTTTTTTTTTGTTAAACATGATTGGCTGAAATAAAAGCGGAACTTTTAAAATCACAACAACTGAAGGCCAGTAAATAATTCCTTTTGTTTTTTTGTTAAACACGATTGGGTGAAATAAAAGAAGCATTTTTAAAATCACAACAACTGAAGGTCATTAAATGATTCCTTTGTTTTTTTTTGAAAAACAAGATTGGTTGAAATAAAAGCGTAACTCTTAAAATCACAACAACTGAACGTCAGTAAATAATTCCTTTGTTTTTATTGTTAAACACCATTGGTTGAAATAAAAGCAGAACTCTTAAAATCACAAAAACTCAAGGTCAGTAAATAATTCCTTTTGTTTTTTTGTTATACACGATTGGCTGAAATAAAAGTGGAACTTCTAAAATCACAACAAATGAAGGTTAGTAAATAATTCGTTTTGTTTTTTTTGTTAAACACGATTGGCTTAAATAAAAGCATAACTCTTAAAATAACAACAACTGAAGGTCATTATATAATTCCTTTGTTTTTTTTTTGTTAAACACAATTGGTTGAAATAAATGCGGAACTTTTGAAATCACAGCAACTGAAGGTCATTAAATAATTCCTTTGTTTTTTTTTGTCAAACACGATTGGCTGAAATAAAACTGGAACTCTTAAAATCACAACAACTGAAGGTCATTAAATAAATCCTTTGTTTTTTTTTTTGTTAGACACGATTGCCTGAAATAAAAGCGGAACTTTTTAAATCACAACAACTTAATGTCAGTAAATAATTTCTTTGTTTTTTTTTGTTAAACACGATTGGCTGAAATAAATGCGGAACTCTTAAAATCACAACTGAAGGTTATTAAATAATTTTTTTTTGTTAAAAACGATTGGCTTAAATAAAAGCGGAAATCTTAAAATCATAACAAATTAAGTTCAGTAAATAACTCCTTTGTTTTTTTTTGTTAAACACTATTACCTTAAAAGAAAGCGTAACTTTTAAAATCAAAACAACTTAAGGTCATTAAAAAATGCTTTTTTTTTTTTTTTGTTAAACAATTATTTCTTAAATAAAAGCTTTACTCGTAAAATAAAAAAAACTGAAGGTCATTATATGATTAATTTGTTTTTTTTTGTTAAAAACGAGTGGCTGATATAAAATATGAACTCTTAAAATCACAACAACTGAAGGTCAGTAAATTATTCATTTTTTTTTTTTAAAAACACGATTGGTTGAAATAAAAGCGGAACTCTTAAAATCACAACAACTGAAGGTCAGTAAATAATTCCTTTGTTTTTATTGTTAAACACCGTTGGTTCAAATAAAAGCGGAACTCTTAAAATCACAACAACTCAAGGTCAGTAAATAATTCATTTTTTTTTTTTGTTTTACAAGATTGTCTGAAATAAAAGTGGAACTTATAAAATAACAACAACTGAAGTTCATTAAATAATTACTTTTTTTTGTTGTTAAACACGATTAGATGAAATAAAAGAAGAACTCTTAAAATCACAACAACTGAAGGTCAGAAAATAATTCCTTTGTTTTTTTTTGTTAAAAACGATTGGCTTAAATAAAATTGCAACTCTTAAAATCACAACAACTGAAGGTCAGTAAATGATTCCTTTGTTTTTTTTTTTGAAAAACACGATTGGTTGAAATAAAAGCGGAACTCTTAAAATCACAACAACTGAAGGTCAGTAAATAATTCCTTTGTTTTTATTGTTAAACACCATTGCTTGAAATAAAAGCGGAACTCTTAAAATCACAACAACTCAAGGTCAGTAAATAATTCCTTTTGTTTTTTTTTTATACACGATTGGCTGAAATAAAAGTGGAACTTATAAAATCACAACAAATGAAGGTCATTAAATAATTAGTTTTTTTTTTTTTGTTAAACACGATTGGATTAAATAAAAGCAGAACTCTTAAAATCACAACAACCGAAGGTTATTAAATAAATCCTTTTTTTTTCTTTTTTAAAAAATATTTGCTTAAACAAAAGAGGAACTCTTAATATCACAACATCTGAAGGTCAGTAAATAATTCCTTTGTTTTTTTTTTAAACACGATTGGCTTAAATAAAACTGTAACTATTAAAATAACCACAACTTAAGGTCAGTAAATAAATCCTTTTTTTTTTTTGTTAGACACTATTGCCTTAAATAAAAGCGGAAATTTTTAAATAAAAAAAACTGAATTTCATTAAATATTTTATGTGTTTTTTTTTGTTAAAAAAGCTTTGATTAAATACTATATTAAATATTAAAATAACAACTTATTTTAATTAATTGATTTTTTTTTGTTAAAAAATATTTGATTAAATAAAAGCGGAAATCTTAAAATAACAACAATATAAGTTCAGTAAATAACTCCTTTGTTTTTTTTTGTTAAAAACTATTGCCTGAAACGAAAGCGGAACTTTTAAAATCACAACAACTGAAGGTCAGTAAAAAATCCCTTTTGTTTTTTTTTTTTGTTAAACACGATTGGCTGAAATAAAAGTTGATTTTTTAAAATAACAACAAATGAAGGTCATTAAATGATTCCTTTGTTTTTTTTGTTAAGCACGATTGGCTGAAATAAAAGCGGAACTTTTAAAATCACAACAACTGAAGTTCAGTAAATGATTCCTTTGTTTTTGTGAAAAACACGATTGTTTTAAATAAAAGCGGAACTATTAAAATCACAACAACTGAAGGTCAGTAAATAATTCCTTTGTTTTTATTGTTAAACACCGTTGGTTCAAATAAAAGCGGAACTCTTAAAATCACAACAACTCAAGGTCAGTAAATAATTCCTTTTGTTTTTTTGTTGTACAAGATTGGCTGAAATAAAAGTGGAACTTCTAAAATCACAACAACTGAAGGTCAGTAAATTATTCCTTTTTTTTTGTTAAACACGATTGGCTGAAATAAAAGCAGAACTCTTAAAATCACAACATCTGAAGGTCAGTAAATAATTCCTTTGTTTTTTTTTGTTAAACACGATTGGCTTAAATAAAAGTGGAACTCTTAAAATCACAACAACTGAAGGTCAGTAAATGATTCCTTTGTTTTTTTTAAAAAAATGATTGGTTGAAATAAAAGCGGAACTCTTAAAATCACAACAACTGAAGGTCAGTAAATAATTCCTTTGTTTTTTTTTGTTAAACACGATTGGCTGAAATAAAAGCGGAACTCTTAAAAACACAACAACTGAAGTTCATTAAATGATTCATTTGTTTTTTTTAAAAACACGTTTTTTTTAAATAAAAGTTGAACTATTAAAATCACAACAACTGAAGGTAATTAAATAATTCTTTTGTTTTTATTGTTAAACACTTTTGGTTCAAATAAAAGAGGAACTCTTAAAATCACAACAACTCCAGGTCAGTAAATAATTCCTTTTGTTTTTTTGTTGTACAAGATTGGCTGAAATAAAAGTGGAACTTATAAAATCACAACAACTGAAGGTCAGTAAATTATTCCTTTTTTTGTTGTTAAACACGATTGGCTGAAATAAAAGCAGAACTCTTAAAATCACAACAGCTGAAGGTCAGTAAATAATTCCTTTTTTTTTTTTTTTGTTAAAAACGATTGGCTTAAATAAAAGAAGCATTTTTAAAATCACAACAACTGAAGGTCAGTAAATTATTCCTTTGTTTTTTTTTGAAAAACACGATTGGTTGAAATAAAAGCGTAACTCTTAAAATCACAACAACTGAAGGTCAGTAAATAATTCCTTTGTTTTTATTGTTAAACACCAATGGTTGAAATAAAAGCAGAACTCTGAAAATCACAACAACTCAAGGTCAGTAAATAATTCCTTTTTTTTTTTTGTTATACACGATTGGCTGAAATAAAAGTGTAACTTCTAAAATCACAACAAATGAAGGTTAGTAAATAAATCGTTTTGTTTTTTTTGTTAAACACGATTGGCTGAAATAAAAGCAGAACTCTTAAAATCACAACAACTGAAGGTCAGTAAATAATTCCTTTGTTTTTTTTTGTTAAACACAATTGGCTGAAATAAAAGCAGAACTCTTAAAATCACAGCAACTGTAGGTCATTAAATAATTCCTTTGTTTTTTTTTTAAACACGATTGGCTGAAATAAAAGTGTAACTCTTAAAATCACAACAACTGAAGGTCAGTAAATAAATCCTTTGTTTTTTTTGTTAGACACGATTGCCTGAAATAAAAGCGGAACTTTTGAAATCACAACAAATGAAGGTCAGTAAATAATTTCTTTGTTTTTTTTTTGTTAAACACGATTGGCTGAAATAAATGCGTAACTCTTAAAATAACAACTTATTTTTATTAAATTTTTTTTTTTTTTTAAACACTATTGTCTTAAATAAAAGCGTAACTATTAAAATCAAAACAAATTATGTTCATTAAATAAATCCTTTGTTTTTTTTTTGTTAAAAACTATTGCCTTAAAAGAAAGCGGAACTTTTAAAATCAAAAAAACTGAAGTTCATTAAAAAATCCCTTTTGTTTTTTTTTTTTGTTAAACACGATTGGCTTAAATAAAAGTTGAATTTTTAAAATAACAACAACTGAAGGTCAGTAAATAATTCATTTGTTTTTTTTTTTAAACACGATTGGCTTAAATAAAAGCGGAACTCTTAAAATCACAACAACTGAAGTTCATTAAATGATTCATTTTTTTTTGTGAAAAACACGATTGGTTTAAATAAAAGCGGAACTCTTAAAATCACAACAACTGAAGGTAAGTAAATAATTCCTTTGTTTTTATTGTTAAACACCGTTGGTTCAAATAAAAGCGGAACTCTTAAAATCACAACAACTCAAGGTCAGTAAATAATTCCTTTTGTTTTTTTGTTGTACAAGATTGGCTGAAATAAAAGTGGAACTTCTAAAATCACAACAACTGAAGGTCATTAAATTATTCCTTTTTTTTTGTTAAACACGATTAGATGAAATAAAAGCAGAACTCATAAAATCACAACAGCTGAAGGTCAGTAAATAATTCCTTTGTTTTTTTTTGTTAAACACGATTGGCTTAAATAAAAGTGGAACTCTTAAAATCACAACAACTGAAGGTCAGTAAATGATTCCTTTGTTTTTTTGAAAAACATGATTGGTTGAAATAAAAGCGGAACTCTTAAAATCACAACAACTGAAGTTCAGTAAATGATTCCTTTTTTTTTTTGAAAAACATGATTGGTTGAAATAAAAGTGGAACTCTTAAAATCACAACAACTGAACGTCAGTAAATAATTCCTTTGTTTTTATTGTTAAACACCATTGCTTGAAATAAAAGCGGAACTCTTAAAATCACAACAACTCAAGGTCAGTAAATAATTCCTTTTGTTTTTTTTGTTATACACGATTGGCTGAAATAAAAGTGGAACTTCTAAAATCACAACAACTGAAGGTCAGTAAATAATTCCTTTTTTTTTGTTAAACACGATTGGATGAAATAAAAGCATAACTATTAAAATCACAACAACTGAAAGTCATTAAATATTTCATTTGTTTTTTTTGTTAAAAAAGATTGTTTTAAACAAAAGCGGAACTTGTAAAATCACAACAACTTAAGGTCAGTAAATAATTCCTTTTTTTTTTTGTTAAAAACGATTAGCTTAAACAAAAGCGTAACTATTAAAATAACAACAAATGAAGGTCATTAAATAAATCCTTTTTTTTTTTTTTGTTAAATACGTTTGGCTGAAATAAAAGCGGAACTTTTAAAATCACAACAACTGAAGGTCAGTAAATAATTTCTTTGTTTTTTTTTTTAAACACGTTTGGCTGAAATAAAAGCGGAACTCATAAAATCACAACAACTGAAGGTCAGTAAATAATTCCATTGTTTTTTTGTTCAACACGATTGGCTGAAATAACAGCGGAACTCTTAAAATAACAACAACTGAAGGTCAGTAAATAATTCCTTTGTTTTTTTTGTTAAACACGATTGGCTGAAACAAAAGCGGAACTTTTAAAATCAAAGCAACTGAAGGTCAGTATATAATTCCTTTGTATTTTTGTTAAACACAATTGGCTGAAATAAAAGTGGAACTCTTAAAATCACAACAAAGGAATTACAAATGAATAAATAATTCATTTGTTTTTTTTGTTAAACACGATTGGCTGAAATAAAAGCAGAACTCTTAAAATCAAAACAGCTGAAGGTCAGTAAATAATTCCTTTCTATCTTTGTTAAACAGAATTGGCTGCAATAAAAGTTTAACTCTTAAAATCACAACAAGTGAAGGTCAGTAAATAATTCATTTGTTTTTTTTTTGTTAAACACAATTGGCTAAAACAAAAGCGGAACTTTTAGAATCACAACAACTGAAGGTCAGTAAATAATTCCTTTGTTTTTTTTGTTAAACATGATAGGTTGAAACGAAAGTGGAACTTTTAAAATCACAACAACTGAAGGTCAGTAAATAATTCCTTTGTTTTTTTTTTGTTAAACACGATTGGCTGAAACAAAAGCAGAACTTTTAAAATCACAGCAACTGAAGGTCAGTAAATAATTCCTTTGTTTTTTCAAACACTATTGACTGAAACAAAAGTGGAACTCTTAAAATCACACCAACTGAAGGTCAGTAAATAATACCTTTGTTTTATGAATAAACACGATTGGCTGAAACAAAAGCGGAACTTTTAAAATCACAAAAACTGAAGGTCAGTAAATAATTCCTTTGTTTCTTTGTTAGACAAGATTGGCTTAAAAAAAAGTGTAACATTTAAAATCACAACAACTAAAGGTAAGTAAATAATTCCTTTTTTTTTTTTAAACACGATTGGCTTAAACAAAAGAGGAACTTTTAAAATAACAACAACTGAAGGTCAGTAAATAATTCCTTTGTTTCTTTGTTAGAAACGATTGGCTGAAACAAAAGTGGAACCTTTAAAATCACAACAACTGAAGGTCAGTATATAATTCCTTTGTTTTTTTTGTTAAACACGATTGGATGAAAAAAAGTAGAAATCTTAAAATCCCAACAGCTGAAAGTCAGTAAATTATTCTTTTTGTTTTGATTTTTCGTTAAACACGAGTGGCTGAAATAAAAGCGGAACTTTTAAAATCACAACTGAAGGTTAGTAAATAATTTTTTTTTCGTTTAAACATGATTGGCTGAAATAAAATCGGAACTCTTAAAATCACAACAACTGAAGGTCAGTAAATAATTCCTTTCTTTTTTGTTAAACCCAATTGGCTGATATAAAAGTGGAACTCTTAAAATCACAACAACTGAAAGTCAGTAAATAATTCCTTTTGTTTTTTTGTTAAACACGATTGGGTGAAATAAAAGAAGCATTTTTAAAATCACAACAACTGAAGGTCAGTAAATTATTCCTTTGTTTTTTATAAAAACACGATTGGTTGAAATAAAAGCGGAACTCTTAAAATCACAACAACTGAAGGTCAGTAAATAATTCCTTTGTTTTTATTGTTAAACACCAGTGGTTGAAATAAAAGCTGAACTATTAAAATCACAACAACTCAAGGTCAGTAAATAATTCCTTTTGTTTATTTGTTATACACGATTGGCTGAAATAAAAGTGGAACTTCTAAAATCACAACAACTAAAGGTCAGAAAATAATTCCTTTTGTTTTTTTTTTGTTAAACACGATTGGCTTAAATAAAAGCATAACTCTTAAAATCACAAAAACTTAAGGTTATTAAATAATTCCTTTTTTTTTTTTTTTTAAAAAAGTTTGGCTGAAATAAAAGCGTAACTCTTAAAATCACAAAAACTGAAGGTCAGTAAATAATTCCTTTTTTTTTTTTTTAAAAACGATTGGCTTAAAAAAAAGCGGAACTCTTAAAATCACAACAACTGAAGGTCAGTAAATAATTCCTTTGTTTTCTTTTGTTAAACACGATTGCCTGAAATAAAAGCATAACTTTTGAAATCACAACAACTGATGGTCATTAAATAATTTATTTGTTTTTTTTTTGTTAAACACGATTGGCTGAAATAAATGCGTAACTATTAAAATCACAACTTAAGTTTATTAAATAATTTTTTTTTTTTAAACACGATTGTATTAAATAAAAGCGGAACTCTTAAAATCACAACAAATGAAGGTCAGTAAATAATTCATTTTTTTTTTTTTTGTTAAACACGATTGCCTGAAACAAAAGCGGAACTTTTAAAATCACAACAACTGAAGGTCAGTAAATATCCCTTTTTTTTAAACACGATTGGCTGAAATAAAAGTGGAATTTTTAGAATCACAACAAATGAAGGTCTGTAAATAATTCCTTTTTTTTTTTTTTGTTAAACACGATTGGCTGAAATAAAAGCGGAACTCTTAAAATCACAACAACTGAAGGTCAGTAAATGATTCCTTTGTTTTTTTTTGAAAAACACAAAAAAAAGGGATTTTTTACTGACCTTCAGTTGTTGTGATTTTAAAAGTTCCGCTTTTGTTTCAGGCAATCTTGTTTAACAAAAAAAAAACAAATGAATTATTTAATGACCTTCAAGTTTTGTGATTTTAAGAGTTAAGCTTTTATTTCATACAATAGTTTTTAACAAAAAAAAATTATTTACTAAACTTCAGTTGTGATTTTAAGATTTACGCATTTATTTCAGCCAATCTTTTTTAACAAAAAAAAACAAAGAAATTATTTACTGACCATCATTTGTTGTGATTTAAAAATTTACGCTTTTATTTAAGGCACTCGTGTTTAACAAAAAAAACAAAGGATTTATTTACTGACCTTCAGTTGTTGTGATTTTAACAGTTCCGCTTTTATTTAAGCCAATCGTTTTTAACAAAAAAAACAAAGGTTCTTAAGAGGAAGAAATTCATAGAAGAATCATTGTTGCAGCGGTAGCTGCAACCTAGTATAGAGCGAACCACAACCCATATTAACCAAACGTTAAAAAACGCGTTTAAAAAAAAAAACTACCTAGTGAAAAAAAATTTACATCTTCCACTGATTCAGGAATGGTGCCTATTATTTCAGTTCGTCTTAAAAGTAGAAGTTCATTGCGAAAATTTTATGGTGATTTCGAAAAAAAGTCTGAAACACCTTGAAAATAATGTCTAATCAAAATGAAAAGTCTTCCGTGTGAATCACCACGGTCGATAACCTATATTGGGGATATCACGTCCTCCCCTTCTTTAACAATAATGAAAATGACTTTTGCATGGGTAGCACTGATCCGTCTCTTTTTTTTCTTTTTTTGCCAAGGCTAGGGGGTGACCAGAAAATCACAAGAGATGTGTAATAGCTCATTCAAACGGAAAATGAATTTGCTAGTGCCTTTTTTAAGTGACCAAAAGATTGGAGGGCAACTAGACCCTCCCTTAAAGCTCCCTCCCCCCAAATCATCCAATCAAAATTTTGAGATAGCCATTTTGTTCGACATAGTTCAAAGGTCAAATATATATGTATCGGACGTATTGATATCACGCTTATCGGTATTGGCGTATTGTTATTGAGCGTATTGGTATCGCAGGTATCTAGACAGATTTTAGTAGCTCATATAAAAGATATTGCTCATATTTACGTCCTTCCTATAAATTCCACTATCAGCAAGTTCCAAATGCCACTAAAACGGTACTGTTCTGGTGCCATGTCTTAAGTGGAAAAGATGGGGCTAGTGGGCTACCAGAACTTTTAGAGTAACGTTTAATGGCTCATTTAAAAGCTATTGCTCATATCTACGTGATGTTTATCAATTCTACCATCCGTAAGTGTGATATAGCACTAAAAACAACATGCACCTTTGATGTCACTTCTTAAGTAGAAAAGCTTGGAAGGATGAAACGATATCATCATGGTAATAATTATGGTCCAAAACACTTAACTGGAGATTAGCATGAACGCCTCTCGTATATTCCTCCTCCAGTCTCCCTTAATAATTTGCGTAATTAAGGTGCAAACACTGAAATATCAAATTATATTATTAGAGGCATGGTTCTGTTAATACAGCGTTCGACTTCGAATTAGAGTGTCTTGCATTCGACTCCTGCTTGGGTGTTTTTTTTTATTCGTGGTTTTTCACTTCTATGCGATCATTTTCAGATAGTTTCACGGTTTTTGTAAATGTGATGCACTCGTTCTTTAGAGCATGTCCCAGGAAGGTAATTCGGTCAAGCATTTGCATTCAAAAGGCTGTCTCTAAATTTGGTTCTGACGTAATTTACAAATTAACCTACGTAACGAACTTCTATATACATATATTTTTCTTCTGGCAAAAGATACAAAGTTGCAGATTTTTGCAGATATGAGCTTGAAACCTATGTTATAGGGTTTTCTGATACGCTGAATCTGACGGTGTGATTTTCATTAAAAATTTTTAACTTTTACGGGATGTTTCCCCCCTCTTTAAAAAATCAGGTAAATTTTCTCAGGCTCGTAGCCTTTGATGAGTAATACTAAACTTAATAAAATTCATACAGTAACCTGTATCAACCAGATGTTTAATATCAATTAAATTACAAAAAATTAACTAAGTGATCAGCCGTACCACTGCGGCAAGCTTCTTGCTCATAGATCCTCTCACCCAGGCCAGGTAGGGCAGTCTGGACATCGTTCAAAGACACATTATTAATGAGGTACCGAGTTCGGGTGCACCTTGGGAGGTATATCATAATTAATCCGCAAATGTAAAATTATTAATCCATAGCTTCTTCCTATCCTTTTTACGAAGGATGTGATCGGAACCACGTGGGTAATAGATAGCAGGGGCTCAATATGCACTATATAGGCGACCAAGTGCCCTCTGGTTGAAGTCGCCAGCGATTCGGAGAAATTTTACCGTAGGCAATCCTGATATTTTGTATACATTCATTTATAATAAATGAGTAAGTTGAAGCTAGTAAGTGAGCAAAAGAAATACCTAACCACTTAATACGGTCCTTAGAATGATGACATAATAAAGAATCATAATAAAGAGAGTGACTTGACTTATTATTAAAACACATAAATTCACACGTTGAGTTAAAAAGTGGTTGCGAGTAGTGTATTGCAGATTCAGTGTATACAGGGAAATCGTGGCGATTTATAGGTACTGCTGACCAAAATTGACCTTTTTTTAAACTAAATTGTTACCAATACACCAAGCTCATCCTTCTAAAAAAAAGTGGTTCCGGATATAAGATACTCTTTTAATCCACCCTCTTGCTAAACTACTTTTCAGAATTCAGAGTCAATCAAGCGCTTTCGACCCCACTCCCTCCTGAAATACACTGGGGTGTACGTTCCTGAGTATGTTCTAAAACATGCTTAGATAACAGCATTACATTTTAGTAAAGTTAGAAATGAATCCATGACTCGGAATCAAATATAAGGAAAATTAAAAAGATATAGATATTAATCACCCTAGTCAGTAGCATTTCGTAATTTTCTTTAACAATAATTAATTTTGAAAAAATCCAGAATGTTGACATTATTTTCTTTTTTTTTTATCGTTATATAAAAATATAATAATTGACAATTTTCTAGGAAGAAACGTTTCTCGACCTAGCACATTTGTGACGAAGCATTAGTGCACTAAGGGTTCACCTTTGTGCAGACAGGAATATTAACGTACTATTGCGTTTGAAAATCAAAATATTTCCTTCTAATTAAAAGATGACGAGGGGGGACCTCTTTGTCTGGAGGTTTCAGGCCCAGCTGATGCCTTTTGTTAATTTTTCAACGTTTGCCTTTTGTTATTTCATCGCCTAGGTTTTGGTCTTTGGTTTTTCATTTAATTGTCAATTTTCTTCGTCCATGGTCATTTGATTATTTTTATTCATTTATTTGTTTATTTTCCTTAATAATATTTACAATTTACTTATATTTTATTAATAAAAACTTATATTTATTAATGGAAAGAGAGATGATCAAACAGAGACAAAATATAAAAATGTAAAGAGCATAATTATTCTTATTATAATAATTTTTTTATAATATTATTAGCATAAATATAACTAAATGGAAAGAGTCTAATTAAACTTATTGTATGAAAGGATAAATTTGGAGGTGTTACCCATAATTTAGCTGGGTAGAATGTTGCCACACGACCGCCCTTCAAACTACTCCTTCTTTCGTCTCTGACAGGTCTACGCATCATCTTCGCAATTCAAGGAATATTAATAATTTTGTTTGGGTCTCTTAAATATTGTTTTTTTTTCTTTGTTTTGTTTTGTATGTGTGTGTGTTGAGTCTTTGAAAGGTTGAAATGTACTATATTGAAAATAATTTTCTTATCTTTTTTTAGTATTTGTGTCATTTATGTTTTTCCCCTGTTTTTTTTTTTGTTGTAAATTTATTGCTTGAATAAATTGATTGATTGATTGATTGATCGACACGATATTTCTTTTTTTTCAAATATGCTAATTACTTTCTTCATAATTTTTCTTTCAAGTCCTTAAATACGCCCTTAAAGTGACTTTGTTCCTTATTTTTGCCAGTAAAAATGGTTACCAAAAAATTCTGGAAACTATTTTCGGACGATGATAGTTGCTTGTTTGTATAAAAAATGAAGTGCATTGCTTCACTTATCCCCCATTCCTACCTGGTGGATAAATATATGCCCATTTGCCCACTATAAATGTTCACAGCGACAGACTGAACGCATCTCAAACAGTTGACTACGAAAAATGTGGGTCAATTCCGCTTTCTAGTGCTATAATGAGAGAATGCCTGAGATGTTTAGGCCACGTTCTGTGTATGAAGGACGATAGACTACCCAAGATAGTCCTTCTCGAGCAACCGTCTAGGGCCAATAGGAAAGCAGGTGGCAACCGAATGGGGTGGGAAGATGTAAAGAAAGGTTTAAGAGAAATGGGAATTTCTTGGCAGGGTGTAAAGAGAGAGGCCATGGATAAATTACATGGATGAGGAGCGTACGTAGTTTTTATGCCCTCAGGCGGCTTGGTGCTGCAGTGAGATGTTAGTAGTAGTGGTAGTAGTTTAAATGTCCCCACTGTTTTTCAGAATAGCAAGACTTTTTCCGGTGATTGATTAGCGTTCGCCGTGACATAATAAAGAAAAAAAGAATAGGTCTATTGAAAAATATTTGAATATATAGAGAAGACTGTATAGAGTAGACTTACCCATTATTGGGAGGGGCGGAGGAAAGTGACCCTTACCCAGTATTGGGAGGGGCGGAGGGAAGTGGATGAATATTTGAATATATAGAGTAGACTGTATAGAGTAGACTTACCCCTTATTGGGAGGGGTGGAGGAAAGTGACGCAATATGCTTGTTGGAATGAAATAAGTAAGTATTTATAATTGGTTTAAGTTGTATAATTACTTTATTTTCAGAATTTGTGGTTCCTCACTTTTTATAAGTGTCACTTGAAGGGCTTGATTAGGGCTCAAAATAGAATTCACGAAGGAAGCGATAAGTTTATTTGGAAAGAGGATAAAAAGATTCATCCAGTGGTGTGTTTACCTTCTGCCAAGCAGAAGTCATGGAAATGACTCCGGTGGCTGTTGGAGATGGACTCTCTATGGGTTCTAAAAAGTTGATGGCCACAATTTGCCACTATTGGTGGTCAGATTTAGTTTTTGCCGTTTTCAAATGTATTTATTTATAGTGGTTGTCGGAGATGAAGACTTTCAATTGGCTCTGAAGAAATAGATGATTACAATTTGCCACTATTGGTGACCAGTTTTAATTTTCGTTGTTTTCAAATGCATTTATTTGGCTGTCAGTGGCTGTCAGAGGTGAAGACTATGGGGTGTGATGGTTTTAATCTTTGCACTTTTCAAATGTATTTATTTTTGTGGCTGTCGGAGATGAAGACTATCTATTGGGTCTGATGGTCAGTGTTGCCAACGCTTTGAAATAAACTGCACCAGCTTTCCGATTAAAATTGTACCGCAAGAAAGTAATTTGTACCATCGAAATAGGAGGTTAAAATTGCCATAACAATAAGAAAATCTTCAATAAACTAAAATTTAGAACAGATATTTGAGTTAAAAAGAAGCAATTAAAACATAAATGTACCGGGAAATTTGATTGTACCAAAAAAATACTAAATTTACTGCACTGTGCCAGGACTTCTAAATTGTACCGTGTTGTCAACGCAGCAGATTGTTTTAATTTTGCCCTTTTCAAATGTATTTATTTACAGTGGCTCTCGGAGACGAAGACTATCTGTACTGTGTGAGTGAGGCGAACGGAGGAAATGGAAATTCTTCGTTACAAGTTTTCGTAGATTCAATTGCAAGCAAACCAAGTGTAAGTCACATGATGATTTTTTTTTGTAGTTATTTTGTTTCATTATGTGTTAATTTGGAGCCGTGGGGGTTGAGATCTGACCTTTAAGATTTTTTTCGAACTGTTAAATAATAGCCAGTTTTGGCAAATTCCTCACTAAACTTACTGTTTACAGGACTCTGCAGCTTAAATTTTCCGTCTGGAAGGGAACTTCAAACTACTTACTATATTCATTTTATTGTTCATTTTGCTATACTGTACTTTTGTTTACTTTACTTTATGCTTTTACTTTTCTATACTAATACTATATTCCTTTCGCTATACTATATTCCTTTTTCTGTTCCTTTTACTATACTTACTTACTTGTACTTGTTGCGGGACCAGACGCGGACGCCTCACCCGGCGTCTAGAAGACTACGTATGATTGACTGCCATTTGTCATGATCTTGTGCCAGCTCTTCAGCAAACCGGAGCCAGCAGCTCTCCCACTTTCTGCCAAACTTTCGAAATTCGCCAATGGGGTCGAGGTTGTTTTTGGCAGTCGTCCACCAATTTTTAAATTGAGCGTAAGGTCGCCTGCGTCAATCTGGCAACGGGGCAGCTAGAAACACTTGCTTTATGATGCGGTCATTGGGTCTTCTAAGGACATGACCAAGCCAACGCAGTCTTCTCTGTTTGACAATCAAGGCGGCGGGTTCGATGTTACAGCAGCGGTGGCGCACATCAACATTTGAGATTCTGTCGGAGTATCGAATCCTCAGGAATTTTCGTAGACAGCAGTGGTCAAAGACTTCTAAATTATGGAGATGAAGCCTTAAGTGGCCAAGTTTCGACTGCCTAGAAGAGAATAGATCTAACAGCCGTTTTATAGACAGAAATTTTGTCTTCATGCTGATCTCCCGCCGGATCCACAAACGGTGGCGGAGTTGTGAGAACTCCTTTTACTATAGCCTACTATACTTTCTACTTTACTTTTTTTTACTTTTACTATACTAATACTATATTCCTTTTACTGTTCCTTTTACTATGCTATACTTTACTTCACTTTTCTTTTACTTTACTATACTAATATTATATTCCTTTTGTTATACTATATTCCTTTTGTTGCGTAGGTCTAAAAAAAATATGATAAAAATTAGCCTTTAATTTGAGAAGTAATAAAGGTGAATTTTGATTAAAATTCGGTCCCGATTCCAGGAACCACCTTGCTAAGATGGTTCCTGGTGTAAGGTGTAACGAAAGAGCAGTATACTCTAACCGAAATTAAAAGATTTATTTAGATATAAGACAAGATCTTAAATCCCTGCTAGCTCTTCAAAAAGACAATAAGTAGGCAAGGGTTGGACGTAAAAGCTTGAAAATGCCTGTCCAGCACCAGGAGGATTGAACTGAAACTTTTTTGTGGGGGGTGAGGTGTTAAGAGGCTTGGTAGGATACTTATTTTGAATAGAAATATGAAGCTTTAATGCTTATTAGTAACGAAAGAGATCCCGCTTCACTAAAGTATTGTTCTCTGTAATTTTTTTTTGCGAATCAGCGATTTCAGCCCGAATATGGCCAAAATGCAATCAAAATTCAAGTGGAAAATTTGAGATTATTGCTCAGTTTAGAACCCTTGAAAAGCTAATTTTATAACCTTTCAATAGGCCATTCTGCTATGGCCATTCATAGCAGAAGGCCATTCTGCTATGTACATGCTTGTTTCCCATAAAGAGTGAATGGTATTATCGACCACGAATAATTGATTTTTTTGTCCCCCCCCCCGAAAAGAAACTTTATTAAACCCATCCAAAAACATCCTAGGTACGGCCCTGGTAACCAGTAATGCTAAGTTAAGCAGTGTTAAGAAGTTTTGTGGCAGTTCAAAGAGGATAAATCGCAAGGTCTTTTTACAGTGGTGGGTGGTGGTGGTTAAAGACTTGGAAAATATAGTTGTGGGAGGTCACCCTCGAAGCTATACCCCTGGCTAGTACATTTTATATTGTTGAGTTTGTATGCAAAATAACAATAGACTGTAACACATTTCAAAAATGTTGGATTTATATTTCCAGTCTCAGAGAGAAATTTATATTTTCCAGTCTTCTAGCTGGTACACTATCCATTAACCCTTTCGGGACTGACAGAATTGCAGGTCCCGGCTGAACAAAAGTAGGGTTTGGCACCTCAGAGTAAAAATAGTGAGATTTTATTGATATTGTCGGGTATTCCATTCAGAGACGATTAGATTGATATGCCATTTACCCCTAATTTATTTTTGCAAAAAAAAATAGTGACACACAATCTTTTAAAACTAGCTACTATGCAGCGATATGCATGAGCTTGGCTGAGGATGGCAGAAGGAGTGACCCTTAGATTTGTTTTTTCCCCTTAGATTTTTAAACGTACCTTTTTTTTACTTTTTTTTGAAAAATAACTGTTTTTGGTATTTCATTAAAAAACAATAAAAACCAACAAAATACCTCCCCTAGACTGTGAAAATATATTCAACTTTAGAGGAGATCCTTCAACTTTACTAAACAAATTGTTATATGGTTATGTCTCCGACACCGACTTAGTCAGATTGCGAGCTCTCCGATGTTCTAGGTGTCTTCCTTCAGTCTGCCCCCAGCATTGAAATGATGGATGCACTTCAAATAGTAGAAATAAATTTTGAAGAACCAGAAAGCTATACAGCAACACCTAACTCAAACTTAATCGCAAACAGTCGAGCTCAAAGCATACCATTAGCCATTCTATTTGGTCCTGAGCTTGACAAGAGGTCTGCAAATCTTACCTTGAGGGATGTTAGATCTTCAACTGGCACTTCTACCTCTTCTATTGTCAAGCAAACTGCAAACGGATATTCTTCTTTCGATATGCTTGTGCCCAAATAAAAGAAACCAATTGTGGTAGCCCCAATCAAGCTAGCATTTTTGAAAAAAAGTAACCTTTTAGGATAATTATAGCACATTAATTGACTTCTTCCTTCGGTTGTTGGACGGGAAGTCACTGGGACAGATTGTTGAGCAAATTTCTTAGACATCAACATAATCTTGTCATACCATACATTCCCAGATATGAAACTGTACTGGAAGAGCTCTGACGATGTGCAAGTCCCAGCCATCTGTAAGAGCACGACCAGAGACAGAATCTGACAAAGCTGACAATTTATCCATCTCAATGACAACCATGTAATACCCAAAGGTGGTAAGGAAAACTATTCAGATTTGACACAGCTAGAAGGTGTTTGGAAAGGGACAGAGACTCTCTAAATTGATGAGAATATGATATCGTTCAAGTGTAGAGCCAGTAGGAATCAATATAGCCCTATGAAGTCGGTAAAGCAAGAACATAAATTTGGTGCATTTGTAAGTCTAGCTACATTTACTGATTTGAAATCTACCAAGGAAAGAAAGAGGAAGTATGCATACAGGTGCAATTTGGATTGGAAGGCAGAGTAGTTGTCAAATTAACTGCCCAAATAGCATCCAAACTCCCCATGGTGTACGTGGACAATTATTTTACATGAATTGAATTGTTGTGCTACTTGAAAGAAAAAGGTATTCGTGCGTGAGAGCTAATATGAAACACAAGACAGCATTTATCCTGAGCTTAGATTGAGAGAGGGGATTCAGATTGGCAAGTTTCTCTGCAAGGCATTGGTGCTAAGAATTGGAGAGATAATAAAGGTGTCTTTTTAGGTGTCTACTTGGCACTCGACTGAGCTGACGACCATTTTTAGGAAGAAGGACGACGGAAATAAATTGACCATTTCTTGTGAAGAATGGTTAGCAACTATAAAACATATAGGAAGAGTCAATCAGTTAAATTTATGGGTATAATCAAAAATGCTAAAAGTGGTGGCATAGGCTCTTCTTTGGTCTCTTGGATACGACCATTACAAATGCTTATGCTTCATATCAAGCAATGAAGCGTGAGGGAGCAAGAGTCTCAAATATAGAGTTACAGAGAAGGTTATCCAGAGGCCTAATACAGTTAATGTGAAGCCACCTATGGAGACGACAAGAAGACACCCTCGTTCCTAACCTCAGTTAGTTACTGATAACAAATTAGAACATGAAAAGAAGGAATGTAACTTTCAGCGTCCCGGATGATATTCGTTTAGGGAATGCTGGGACACATTTACCTGTCTGGTCAGCTGAACGTTCCAGTTCTTGTTGTGAACTCCACGCAAGCAAAAAGAAGGAGTTTTGTCCAAACAATGATTGCTGATATTGTGGTAGTTTTGTCTACTCCAACAAAGAAAAACTGCTCTTTTGAGTATCAGACGAACAAAAGTAAAAAAGGTTCTAATAAATATTAGTTTTAGCTGACAAGCTGTTGTGACGTCTAATTCTTTTAAGATAATGCTAGTTTTCAGCAAAGCTGTGTTTGATAGCTAACAGACTGATGGGATATGGAGATCCCATTTCACTGTGGAATGAATGGTAAGAATTGGGTGTTTGGAAAAATACCTGAAAATCACAGAAAATTAGCGTGAACAAGTTTCCAATAGAAAAAAAAATATTTGTCATCTAGAAATAAATGCCGTCCTGAAAGGGTTAAAGGCATATTTCAGTTTCTGTCATACTTACCCAAAGAGTTGAAAATTCAATATTCTACCTTGGCACACAAATATACAAGAAAATACAAAGAAAAACACACCACTCCCCACATTGGGTCCAATTTCATAGGGTGGTAATCAGGTTCAAGCTTTGCAGATGTGTGCAGAAAAACACTTATCTTGGAAAATTTCTTCTTTAGGTAACAAAAAAGAATTAGTAGGTCCAAACAGACTTTTATTATCATTTAGTGTTTCGTCTTCAAGTTATAAAGAATAATTTAAATTATAATTTAAATTTAATTATATTTGTTTTATTATATTTTTTTTATTATAATTTATTTTTGTATTAATTTTTTTTTATTATAATTATTTTTTTATTATAAATTTAATTATATTATTTAATTATATTTAATTATAATTAAATATAAATTTAATTATAATTTAAATGACCATTACAAATGCTTATGCTTCATATCAAGCAATGAAGCGTGAGGGAGCAAGAGTCTCAAAGATAGAGTTACAGAGAAGGTTATCCAGAGGCCTAATACAGTTAATGTGAAGCCACCTATGGAGACGACAAGGAGACACCCTCGTTCCTAACCTCAGTTAGTTACTGATAACAAATTAGAACATGAAAAGAAGGAATGTAACTTTCAGCGTCCCGGATGATATTCGTTTAGGGAATGCTGGGACACATTTACCTGTCTGGTCAGCTGAACGTTCCAGTTCTTGTTGTGAACTCCACGCAAGCAAAAAGAAGGAGTTTTGTCCAAACAATGATTGCTGATATTGTGGTAGTTTTGTCTACTCCAACAAAGAAAAACTGCTCTCTTGAGTATCAGACGAACAAAAGTAAAAAAGGTTCTAATAAATATTAGTTTTAGCTGACAAGCTGTTGTGACGTCTAATTCTTTTAAGATAATGCTAGTTTTCAGCAAAGCTGTGTTTGATAGCTAACAGACTGATGGGATATGGAGATCCCATTTCACTGTGGAATGAATGGTAAGAATTGGGTGTTTGGAAAAATACCTGAAAATCACAGAAAATTAGCGTGAACAAGTTCCCAATAGGAAAAAAAAAAATATTTGTCATCTAGAAATAAATGCCGTCCTGAAAGAGTTAAAGGCATATTTCAGTTTCTGTCATACTTACCCAAAGAGTTGAAAATTCAATATTCTACCTTGGCACACAAATATACAAGAAAATACAAAGAAAAACACACCACTCCCCACATTGGGTCCAATTTCATAGGGTGGTAATCAGGTTCAAGCTTTGCAGATGTGTGCAGAAAAACACTTATCTTGGAAAATTTCTTCTTTAGGTAACAAAAAAGAATTAGTAGGTCCAAACAGACTTTTATTATCATTTAGTGTTTCGTCTTCAAGTTATAAAGAATAATTTAAACTATAATTTAAATTTAATTATATTTGTTGTATTATATTTTTTTTATTATAATTTTTTTTTATTAAATTATATTTTTTTTATTATAATTATTTTTTTATTATAAATTTAATTATATTATTTAATTATATTTAATTATAATTAAATATAAATTTAATTATAATTTAAATGACCATTACAAATGCTTATGCTTCATATCAAGCAATGAAGCGTGAGGGAGCAAGAGTCTCAAAGATAGAGTTACAGAGAAGGTTATCCAGAGGCCTAATACAGTTATGTGAAGCCACCTATGGAGACGACAAGGAGACACCCTCGTTCCTAACCTCAGTTAGTTACTGATAACAAATTAGAACATGAAAAGAAGGAATGTAACTTTCAGCGTCCCGGATGATATTCGTTTAGGGAATGCTGGGACACATTTACCTGTCTTGTCAGCTGAACGCTCCAGTTCTTGTTGTGAACTCCACGCAAGCAAAAAGAAGGAGTTTTGTCCAAACGATGATTGCCGATATTGTGGTAGTTTTGTCTACTCCAGCAAAGAAAAACTGCTCTCTTGAGTATCAGACGAACAAAAGTAAAAAAGGTTCTAATAAATATTAGTTTTAGCTGACAAGCTGTTGTGACGTCTAATTCTTTTAAGATAATGCTAGTTTTCAGCAAAGCTGTGTTTGATAACTAACAGACTGATGGGATATGGAGATCCCATTTCACTGTGGAATGAATGGTAAGAGTTGGGTGTTTGGAAAAATACCTGAAAATCACAGAAAATTAGCGCGA